>NC_135183.1:9352714-9655839 GCF_041146795.1 Maylandia zebra
AGCATGTGTTCATTTGCATGTGTGGTCTAGGTAAACTGTCCTTGCACACGACCTAAACCATCATAAATTCTGACCTACAGATGGCCTGCAGCTGGCACAAACCTGGCCACGTGATTGTATTTTCTTCATTCTGATCCTCTCAGTTTTTGGCAAAAATACATTTAGTTGGGCTACATTATACTTTATATTTCTACTTTGTAATTTTGTGCCTACTTCAACAAATATATCAGTAGTTTTGTTCTTGGGAAATTGCAGTGCTATCACTTTTAAAATTGTATTTTTCATTTCACAGCCATTTTCATTCAGGTAATTCAAGTCTCTGTTGCTGGAAACACCTGTGATGTTGAAATCTGTCCTGCATGCATTTCTGTCTGTGTGTGAGTTCACCAGCAGACACATTATTAGGGTAGAACATATTAATATTTCTCATCACGACTTGCTTTTTGCCGCTAATTATCATTGTACATGCAAGTCAAGTGTATGCCTGTGTGTGTGTGTGTGTGTGTGTGTGTGTGTGTGTGTGTGTGTGTTTTCACCATCCACCAAAGAGTTCCAAGCTGTCATGCTTTGGCCTCCTGCAGCTAACATCTGCTGCATTTAGTGCTGCCATGCTGCTCTGTGACACACACACTCTCTGATAGAATCAAATGATCACACACTGCCAAGGTTTATCATGTAACACCAACACACAGCCTCATTATTCTGTCCGCCAGTGTATCGCACACATGCTGCTTGTCCTTTTAAACACTGAAACCTGTTGCATAGCAGCGAAGGATTTTTAACTCTTCAATACTTAAATATTTCAATAACAGCAAGCGTGAATATTGATGTCATTAGATATTGCTTTTCGTTCTTTTTCTTTCAGTTCAAATTTGTTATGATGCTGGAGTTTTTCCAGGAGGTTCACGTATGTAACAAACCTTTTCATACAGATTCTCTCAGTCAGGAGTCATTCTGAAATACTTCTCTTTTTGCCCATTTAAAGGGCTTTAGACTACAATCCTTACTTTATCACTTACCCAAAACCCCTCTCCTCTTCTTTCCCTGACAGACAACCAGCTACACACCTATTAGCTCTGATGTGGAAAACTGGATGACCACACTGATGGAGTCCCAATACCAAATATTTCTTGGTTCCCGAACCCAAACAATGCCGGCATCTGCTACCACACCAATTCTTTTATGGAAAACCCTCTCTCTCACTCTCTGTCAGTGTCCTTCGCTCGCCCATCCAGGCACTAATGTAAATGAAAAGCAGTGGGAGTGGGTGTGCTGCTAATGTCTGGACAGGGACAAAAAGCCGGGGTATTGTATTGGCCATGTGACACACATCCGAACCTCGAAACACACACACACACTCCTTCCCTCCCCTCATTCTCCTCTATTGACGGCTCTTCAAAATCAATAAAAATGATCTTGGAGTCCATCCACCATTTGGCTGCATCATCTTGGAAGTGCCTTCTTTAGAATATAGCAGCCATACTGTACAATGGGCCAGCCGAGCGCATGTAATTTGCCATTGATTTCCCCCCTCCTCTCACTCCCTTACCGACTCCTTAGCCCCTAGTCACTGCACACAACACAAAAAAACTAACTTCATCATACACCCCGTTAATGCACATGCACAATAACCCTCTTTTCTCCTGCCCTCTGGTAATTTCACTCTTTCATTATCTTTTTCACTTTCTCTCTCCTTCCTCCTTTATCTCCTTCGTCCACAGCACTCTGTGCTCCGGCCCTACTGCTGAACTCTCTTCACAGGTCACTGTTCTTTGCCATAATGGACTTGTACAAATGTGTGTGTTTGTGTATGTGTGTGTCTGTGTGTTTTCAATCTGATTTTTTTATTACTTTTATTTTCATTTCTTTACTTCTCTTCTTTTGTTGAAGTGAATGTCCCACATGTTGTCAACCACTTCTAAGCACGTCTATATCTTGTAAGCAATATGCAGCCCACAACCTTTTACTAAGCTTCAAAATATATCATTTTTCACATCTGTTTAAAGTCTGAGCTTTCATTTCCATCCTTTATGTCACTGCAACATTTTAAGGTAGTAATTTATGACTGTCTATAAGTTTGTAATGTAATAAAACCAAGCGCAATGTCCAGGGATAAAAATTAGGCCAACACAAAATTTAATCTGAGCCCTTCAGATTAGCTCCAAGCACAGTTTCAGCTTCATGGACTCCCTTATTAAAAAACTCAACTCCAGCTATTTAGCTATGTAATAAAAATGTTTACAACTTAGCATAAAAACATTTTGGGTGTCTATAGCCAGTCATGGGAATAACGGTGTTACAAGTAACGGCGTTACTAACGGCATTACATTTTTCAGTAACGAGTGATTTAACTAATTACTACTTCTACAAGAAAATGCGGTGCGGTCGCGTTACTATTTTTCAACAAACAGACGGTGGAAGCTGTCTTCAGCTCACTGCATCTTATATCAGTTGCACGGAAGTAGCTGTAAGTAATCTGGGCGCTACAGCTTTAAGCAGCTGCGCACGCTCTCGCGGACGGCAATCGCTTTCTGGCAGGGATCGCTTTTTGGCACAACACCTGGAGCTAAGGGGGCAAAACAATCGCAGGAGTGCTGCTGTTTGACTGAGGAAGTAGTAGTCGTGAAGTAGTAGAAGTAGTCGTGGTAAGTCAATCACACGACCACTTCAAGATGACAAAGCAACAAGGTGATACCAGTTTTTAAATTGTGTTGATAGGCCACGTAAAACCAGAGTCATGATAAACAATATATACGCAGTGTTTTTTCCTCAATAGTTTTGTCATGTTTACTGTCTAAGGACAGTGCTACCAAGCACTCTCTGCTTATGAGCAAAAAAAACCAAAAAAAACGGCCCGTTCGTTTTGGTGGAAAAATGCACCATGTCGACCAATCAAAAAATAATAAGGTGACATGACATTTGGCTGTTTAGGAAGAGGGGGAAGTTTTAGGAGTGACGGCGAGAAAGAGAGAGAGAGAGAGGGAGAGAGAAAGAGAGAGACAGCAGAAAAAGATAGAGAGTGAGTTTTGAGATGTGAGAGATTTGTGACATTTAGCATGTTTGGAGTATGTAGTTAATGTGTTGTCTTGTGTAGTTAGTGTGTAGTGTTGTGGATAGTTTTGTGTTTTGTGTCAGAAAAATGTCTGATTTTAGATCAATTGTGTTAATACAATATGTCAAACTGAAAACATAACTGTAAATTCAGACATGTGAGGTTGTGCTGAAAAGGATGATACCAAACAAGGCAAAGTAAATAGTTTTTAAAGGTGAAATGTAGAGGTAAAATCAAAAGTAGTTAAAAATGGCCAATTATACCAATTATACCCTGGACCACAGAGGGTTAAACATTTTTTTTTAAGTAACGCAATAGTTACTTTTCAAGTAATTAATTACTTTTAGACTCTTCTAACTCAGTTACTAACGCAGTTACTTTTTTGAAGAAGTAACTAGTAACTATAATTAATTACTTCTTCAGAGTAACTTGCCCAACACTGTCTATAGCTAACCTCCTCTGCATAACAGGGCATAAAGATAGCGGTTAGGCGGTAACTGTCTGCTAGTCCTCACCTGGGCTAATTCAATGCGCTAATCTCCACCTCTCTGTCATGTTTGTGATGTTGATGTCTTTCTGAGCAGAAAAGTGGAACCAGGCTTGTCAGTGAAATTTTTAGCATTTATGTGGACTGTTACTTCCCCCTAACTAGCAGGTACATGTGCCCAAATGTTTTGCCCAAACAGTTTATAGATCCAGCTTGCCAGCCAAACTTGTTAGCCAGGCTTGCTAGCATTAGCTGAAAATACTTCATCTTCCTATGAAAACACAGCCACTTCAGCTCCAAAAAAGACAGCACATCAAAAATGCTAACATTGAGACTTCACACTACCAGGGTTCAAAAGCCATTGGGTAACATCATGGTGGCCACATGCATCTGTTTATGTTGGACCACTACAAAACAGCAACTTTTGACAAGACAATGTGGAAATATAAGTGTATTTTCCTTTTCCATAACCCTCCACATACCTTTTCCTTTAAAATTAAACCTCTATAATTAAATTATATTTTTTTGGCCCTTTCTGTTCAGTTGATGCAGTCAAACACTCTGCACCAAGCTTTCCTTTTTTAAGCTGTTGAAAAAATGTACTTCACACATTGCTTTGAGTTTTCCACTAAGAACAAAGAAAAGTGATTAGGACAACAAGGGGGTAATATTTTAGATTATTTGACCGTACTCAAGTGTACGGAAGAGGATTAGGGCCATTGGGGAAAAAAAATCTGAGAAAAAAGTCAGAATTCTGAGATTAAAGTTAGAATTCTGACTTTTTTCTCAGAATTCAGGAAAAGAAGGAAAAAAAAGTGCCCCCCTTTTTTTTTCCAGTGGCCTTAATCCTCTAAGTATATATATCTCCTCCTAAGTGAGATATATATATATTTTAGGTCAAAAAGAAAAAGAAGTGTGTCATAAACAAAGTCACTCTTAGTGACTATTTGAATATTCAAGAATCTGTGAATAGTTCTCATCATTATGTGACAAGTTGGGAGTGACACCTGTCTGTTTTGATTATTTCTTTGCATTTAGATTTTTGTCATATAGCTGATGATGTTTCCACTCATGGCAGTGACATCTCTGTGATGATGCTTCTGCTTAGAGCGATGACCTTTCAAAACCCAGCAATGACGTGTCTGGCCACATCGATGACATTCCATCACTTGGTGATGTTTCTAATGCAGGGGTCGGCAACCTGGGGCTCTTTAGTCCTTATAGTGCGGCTCCGCGTGGTTTGGGAAAATAAATTAGAAGTATTTAGCTGAAGTGTATTTTATTTATGTTAGTTCTTTTTTAACTTGTAGTTCTAAATTGGAAGATTATTGTGATATTGAAATATAAAAATACAATTATATTCTATTATTTTTTCATCGCTCAAAATAAGCGTCACACTCGCGGAAGCCGGTGTACCCGCCGAAACGCCGTGCATTTATCGAGACACCAGGTAGGCCAATTATGGACCTTCGGATCCACATTATGTCAGCAGCTGTTTGCAGACGCTGTGCGCAGAGGTTCAGGACCAGAAGTCCCATTGTAAACATACCACAGCAGACCCGACGCTGTTTGCATGAACATGCTTTTCAGCATCTCTTTATTGACCACTTTTCACACACGGTTGCTGTACGCATACAGCCGCTGTAGCTTTTCAGCTCACAGCCCGACACATGCCAACACAAGAGCATAGATAGCACAGACATTAAGGCGGTGAGGCGTGATTGCGGGTGCCGCTCAGGTGCGTCCGCCTCCCCTGCAGCGGCGCTGCAGACCACGCCCCGCCACACACATTAACCAGGTAAAATACATATGTAGGCAGAATTTTGCAAATATCAATTTTTCATTTTTCAGCAGCATAGTGCTTTTTTTCCCAATTATTTTTTAAAAGTCAGGTCAAGGCTCCAAAAGCCCAAAGGCGATATAAAGATGGCGGCTCACAACAGTTTTTGTTTGCTGGATCATTTTAGTTCAGGTTGGTGTCTTTCCTTTTGTTATATTTCTTTAAGAGTTCAAAATGTGTTAATTACATAAATAAAATGTAATTTTCTCATTAGCACTTCAAGGATTTCATAAGCAACACACCTTAGTTGTTCACACAAAGCATAAAGGTAAAAAAAACAATATATACAGTGTTATCTTCATTTTAGATGTCAAAAAGTATTTGCGGCTCCCAGTGTTTTCGTTTTTTTGTCCAAATAGCTCTTTGGGTGTTAAAGGTTGCTGACCCCTGTTCTAATGTAATCATCTGTTACTTGTGCCAGCATTTGTTGCCCGGTGATGGCCTTTTTAGGTCAGGTGATGGCATTTTTAAACTCATTGAGGGCCGTTTTGAACAGAAGAGCTGATGTTCACAAAGGTCTTGATCTCATTTTAAAACCTGCTGTGGACTGGGACAAATGTACAACAAGACACGCTCGTGTTAAAAACAGCTTGTTGCACACTGAATCACGTGAACTGTTTACGGGGAGACACGCACGTATCAAACACACAGAGACAGCTGTCAGTCAGTCTTTGAGATCAGTGTGTTGTTTGTTAAGTCTGACACTCTGCCTTAGCCGCTTTAAGCCTATTACTATATTCTTTCTGCGCTGTTCACAACATACACACACATATGCCAGTGCTATCACTAAGACTTTATTCAATAAGTCTTGGATATCCTCCAGCCGTACCACACATCAAACTGCAAACACACACAAACACGCACACAGACACAAACGATATCTGAATCTTTTTTTTTTCCTGAGTGGTGTTGTCATTGCTGTTTGTTGAGAGTATCATTTACAGCCAAGGTGTTTGAAGAAAGACACCTCTCCCATGGCACAGTGTGTGTGTGTCTCTTCAGAGTGGGGCTTTGCTGCTCCTGACACCGTTATCAGCTCTAGTCGAATGTATTTCTTATCGAGGTGGAGGTGTGGAGGGAGGTGGAACGGAGGGGTGTGTGCGGGGGGAGAGAGACGACCGACAATACAAGCTTATCAAACGTCCTCAGCCACGATTCGGCTTGTCACTCAAGACCCGCGTGCACGCTCACACACACGCATGTGCGCACGCACAAACACAAAAGTGCACACAGACAGCTGGGCCTTGTTTGATTGATAGATGGCTTTCCCCAACAAATAGAAGGCTGGGATCAACATCAATGCCCCCCCCCCCATTTTTGTTTTTTTTTCACCTTACACATGCTTGTGTGGTTTATAGTGCTACGTATGGATGTGTATGTGTGAGAGAGAACATTCCAGAGTAACAAAGGTGGGATTAGGGATGCATTAGTTGGCCGTGGAGCGAGAGGCCTGTCAATAACAGCAGTCAGAATAAACCCCAAAACCTCGATAAGAAGACAAAGGCCGAGCCAGATAGCAGCAAGCAGAGAGTGAGAGAGAGAGAGAGATGGAGTAAAGGAGGGATCGATAGAGGAAGAGAGAGAAGAGGATGAGAAAGAGAAGGATGGATTAAGAGGAAAAGAGAGAGAGGATCAATATCAAGAGAGGCAGGAGGAGAAAGTTTGCACAAAGACCGAGGGAGGGGTGGAGTTGGGTGAGGACAGAGAGAGGGGATGCAGGAGAGGATGCTGAGAGGTGGAATGTAGGTAGGAAGCAGAGATTGACAGACGGGTCGATAAAGATAGCAGCAATGTTGTATTACATCCTGCTGCAGCTAAACATCTGAGGCTATTTTGAGCATTTTTACTGACGAGAGGCTGTCAATGCTCGATGTGAGGTTGTTGATTAGTCTTTATGAGCTTGGCTGCCTAAGAATCTGTATTTCTACTGTCACTTCAATTCCACTGATAAAACTAAGAAATAACCCAAAGATGTTTTCACTTCCTTGTGAAATTGTGTCCTTCTATTCGTGTCTGTCAGGTTTTGAAAGAATCCTGTAACCCTAATCCTTTAACAAGAAGAACCTTTCCAGAACACTGGGAACTGGTGCCTAAATAAAAGGAAAAGGAACAAAATTTGGCCCAATCTATAGTGTGTGCAACCCAGCAGACGATCCAGGGTCCTAATTTAGTCCATCACCAGTTTGTTCCACTAAGACCAAGCAGTGGTGGTATCAGCAACATTACGTGGAACTCAAACAAGTACAGTTTTCAGATTTTTAGATTTCTCTATGTATTCCATGCAGGTCTGCATGCGTGATATATTTCCTAATTATCCCAAACACCCACTGAAAGGTACAATAAAATGAGCAGAATATCTAGCAGATATCAACTCTCCAAAAACTATTTATGCCCAGTATGCTGACATTACGTAGTTTGAATACATGTGAATTTTTTCTTATTTTGTTACATAATGTAAATTGTTGCATTTTATGAAACCTCATCCAATTATTGATACATTCAATTTATACCACCATATTTTCCTTAATGATTTAATATTTGAATAAATCAACTTGATTTTACATATTACAGTCGTATTTTACTAAAAATTATTCATGTTTTTTTGAGAACTCAACAAAACTCTTTAAATATTCCTCCAACACCAAAAGAAGTCAGTGTTTGAATTAAGGTCTGTTTTGTCAGTCAGTCACATTTTGGTCATTCTAAAATGTGAAATTTGAAATTGGTGAATTTACAGACTTTGTCAATGTCACAACAGATTTAACAGCAAGGTTTAACAGGAAAAATGGTGTAAAAACAAAAAAAAAGAAGAATATTTGTATTTGGTTTTTTTGCTAAGAAAGCTGACAAAAGCACCAACATTCAACATTAATGACCAAAATATCTATGTGTGTTACTTTTACTGTGTTTACTTTTAGCTCTGTTTGTCTTTCTGTGCTGTAAAAATCACTTAAGTTTTGCAGCCAAGTTTTGCTCGGGCAATGCAACGCAAAGGAATTATTTTATCACAAGTAGTTTCTGAACAGGTTGGCACACTAGCAAAGAAGGAGTAAGAAGGTCCTGTGTTTGACTGCACTGCAGGGCTGGAGTCTTTCTGTGTGGAGTCTGCATGTTTTCCTGTGCCTTTGTGGGTTCTCTGCACACTCCCACAGTCCAACGACATGCCAGCTTAATTGGTGATTCAAAGTTAGGTGTGAATGCTTGTCTGTCTCTATGAGTTAGCCTTGATCTAGCCAGGATGTACCCCACTTCATAACAGCACACCACCAAGCAACGTGGAACATGGATTACCCCCCTCGCCAAAAGCGCGATGATTGCTAAAGTGGTTAAAAAAAAAAGGTTAGTGTATTTTTCGTGTTGTTGACGTTCATATTACAAATATGGCTCATCATAAAGGAAGTAATGAAACTGTAAATGGCACTAAGGCAAGATTGTTTTGAGGATCAGGTCAAGCTTCATTAAAACCTGATGAAGCTTGAGCATGTATGTGGTGGATCCAGATGGCTTAATTCAAAACTGCATAATATGACATTGGGACTGGTTAAGGACTCTGATCTCTTGGTGACCTTTTAAAGAATTTGAAGACATAAACTGACACTACGTAGTTTACCTAAAATACTCCAAAACATTACTGTCATAGACAGGATTTGAATTTTTCTTTTGGTACTTTGTTTCTATCGTCTAACTTTAGTATGTAACCCATTGAATTGTGTTTAAATAAATATATTTTTGTGTTGTCACATCTATTTTATGTATGTATAGCCAATAGGGCATGTAAACAACAGAAGTTGATCCAAAGTGCTTTAGAAACCGGCGCATTTTCATTTCAGGTCTCCAAAAAACAACCCAGTTTCACAGAAAACTGAAAGGTGTGTTTTGTTGCATTAACTAATTATTGTGGACACTAATAATCACAGTGACTTAGAGCAAATTTAAGATAGTTCAACTCATGAGTCATGACACACTGCTCTACCCTACATATGCTGCCTTTATAGGTTGAAAGTAATGGTGTCGGTATTTATTTGGTATTGATACCAAAACCTGCAGTATGGCACACTACTAGTGGATACACACCTGATGCCTGATGAGCTGTGCTTTTGATGGAAAAGTACACAACTAGCCTCTATGCAACTTATCATCTTGCCAAACACATGCCAGCCTGAACTGGAGGCTAAAACGCCGGTTGCTCTTAGTCACAACAATCCTACAGAGGTTTGAACCAACGACAGCAGGGGCAGACAGTAGCGGGTTGGGAGGGGCGTGTAATTGTTTCAGGCGGCTCTCATTAATTAATTTCCCTCCTTCATTTAAACTGAAAATGCTACATAGGTCTGGGAGGTATAGGCAATGATACAGAAGGAGCGACATGAATACTGAGAGCGGGAAGAGACACGGAGAAAGACGAGAGGGAGAGAGAGGGAGTGCATCCCGCTCCCATCAGCATGGCAGCGAGCAGCTAGCTGTCACACAAAGACACAATGAGGCCCGGCAACAAACAGCCACTTAAAAAACAGCCTGGCAACAGAGAGCAAATTCAATTAGAGAAGTAATTAGTAGATACAGGGCCAGGCAGCGGGCTGCGGCGACGCCACAACACAGGAATTAATAGGCGCGGATAGGAGGAGGACGCTGTCATAATTAAGAGGCAATCACCTATGTCAATGAATACCTAAAAAAAAAAACACAGCCCCCCAACGCAAAACTATTAATTCAGTGATCAAAAATATTTCAGGAGATGATTAATACAGCAAATTCATTTTAAAAGACTAATTTCTGGAAAGATAGCAAGACAATTGCACATAATGTAGCCCGCCCGGCATTTATATTGCTAATTAAATTTTTTCTTTCTGATAATTTGTATTGGAAGGATTGCTTTTCTCTCTCCTTCCTCCCCTCCCACGTGTGTTTGCTTCTTCGCGAGTTGTGAACCAACGGAGGCAGTGTTGCAGCAGTGAATAGACTGCAGAGGCTGCTGAACGGTGTGGCTTCAGAAAAACACGAATTGCTGCCATGCATGGGCGAAAAACACAAGAACATGAAATAACCCCCCCCCCTCCCGAAAAAACAAAATAAGCAAACAAAAAAAAAAAAAACGCTCACCACTTCCATCTTTCCCTCCATCAACATCCTCTCCAGACTCCACAGATACAAAAAGACCAAGCACTTAAATTAGATGATAAGGACGTGAAATAGTTTATTGATTGATTTGCTTCCCTCTTGTTGTGGGGTACATTGGAGGGCGACGGCAGCTATCATTCCACGCCAATGGCTTCTCTGTCGCTAATTACTCTAGTTTTTAAATCCCTCAGATGAGCCACCGAGGTTTCGTACAACAAACAGGAGAGCTTTGAAAAAGCAAAGGGACAAGGACAGATCTGAAGGCTGAAGGGAATCATCAGAGAGTGTAAAGAACAAGAGAAGCTGGTTAGCTTCAGCGTTTCACATGCAACAAGCGACAGGATTTTATGGTGTTGGGCCTGATGTTGCTTTCATGCATGTTGGTGTGGAAATTCTTAGAATGTCTTAAAGCCACTGATCTGAGCAATACTCACATAGCAGCCCAGAGAAGCTGCAGGGCAATAGGTCTATAAATACAACAGGAATGAATGACTAGCAAAGCCACACAGTTAATGAGCATGTGCAGATATAAACAACGTAGCTGACACAAAGTAAGCACAAGGAGAAATCTGGATGCTTGTATGATAAGGATCTTTCATGATCAGAGCACCAGTGGTACAAAGAAAAAGATTTACTGATTTCACCTTACTTCCATTTGTTTGGCTGTTCTCAGGAAAACTCCTAGAAAAAGAAAAAGAAAACATGCAATACAAAAATACTTGAACACAAAAAACAGAAACTGCCACTCAGTGGCAAAGAAAAAAGAGAAGAGAAAAAGCATCACAGCATAATATTATAATGTAATGTAATACCACGTAAAAACTGAAAAACGCGGTCCACACTTCCATCAGCAGGTCTAAAATTACCAAAGTTTTTTTATTCAAGGTCAGAATTAAGCATTT
This sequence comes from Maylandia zebra, assembly GCF_041146795.1. Taxonomy (NCBI): domain Eukaryota; kingdom Metazoa; phylum Chordata; class Actinopteri; order Cichliformes; family Cichlidae; genus Maylandia; species Maylandia zebra. Next base: position 9,364,114 of record NC_135183.1, read on the forward strand.
GTGTGTCTGTTGCTTTTACAAGTAAAGAAAGCACTACTATACGTTCATCCGTGATCCACCAATTCGTAATGAGCCTAATCAGGAATTTCTCTGTAATTTCAACCCATCTGTTTCATACATCATTACACTATAAACCTTCTAAACTTAACTTAAAAAATTAGAACAGCTTCCTCACCAAAGCTTAAAAAAAAGGGCTATAAACCAGCGTGAGAAAGACAGTTACCAACATTAAACACCATGCTCTCAATAGTCACGCTATAATAAATGAAACTTTTTATGTGACACATTTTTCTGGTGTGGTCTGGTGTTTATATTGGCTGACTAATTTTGTGCTCAGCTGCAAAACGTACGATAACCTTTTACCACCTCGAGGTTTCTCTTTATGATCTCAGAAACAGAATTCTTACCTTTATTTATGACATTGTAGTTTTCTGCGCTAAAACTTTTATTGACCTAAAACAATTACACAGGGTTTTTTTTCAAACAAAAGCTAAATGATTTGTATTTTCAAATGTATATCGTGATAAATATTTTTGGTCATATCGCCCTGCTCTAATCTGTTGTCCATCTTTAATGATCCTGTGCAAACTGTAGCCTCAGTTTCCTATTCTTCTTACCTAACAGAAGCGCAACCCAGTATGATATTTTGCTACTGTAGCCTAATTGCTTCAAGGTTCAACGTGTTGTGTGATCAAAGATGCTCTTCTGCATATCTTGGTTTTAATACATGATGATTAATTTAAGTTATTGTTCCCATCCTTGGAACAGCTTGAAGCAGTCTCGCCATTCTCTTCTCACCTCTGCCAACAACAAGGTATTTTCTCTGCAGAGAACTGCCACTCACTGGTTATTTTCCCTTTTTCTGATCATTCTCTGTAAAGTATAGAGGTGCTTGTGTTGGAAAATCCTAGTTTCTCTCAAATGCTCAGTCCAGCCCATCTGACACAGACAATCGTGTCACATTCAAAAGTACCAAACACTCTTCTGCAATGACCCGCTTCAGTTGATCTGACTGTAAACAACTATTAGAGGTGTTAGACTTATGATGGGTTGTGTTTCTACACCAAACTTTACTAAACTTCTCAAAATCCATCACTTACTGTAAATGCCTCTATCAAGACCTGAGAATGGCTCAGAAAGTTTCAAAATCAATCAAGAACCCAGCTGGACGTTGGAAGATTAGTGTCTATTTATTTTATCCATGCATAGACATAAAAAGTAAAGTAAGGGCTCTATTAAATTCAACAAAAACCATACAATAACCAAGAAATGATTGACTTCTGTGCTTTGTATTAAATAAGTAAAATCAAGCAAGTGCAGATGACTTTAACCTGATTTTGAGAACACAAAATCAACAAAGAAAAAAAAATGCAAATGAAAACTATTTACCGTTGGCTCGAAAAGTCCACACATTTTATCTTCTAAGTGGAAATGAAAGCGGGGCCTACACGTCACAGAGGGGCCCAGACTGTGATGATGAGCTGAGTTTCCACATCCACATCTTTTAAATACAGATTTAGTTTCTTAGGCTCTGTTAGAAAATGGAAGGAGATCTCCATATGCAGAATTTACATATTCATCTTTGACAGTTGGGGGTTATTTTGGGTCCCATTTGGGAGTGATGTGAGAAAGAAAATATCCACTTAGCCATATCACCTCCAGCGATCGGGACTCATAAGCCTGGCAATAGGCTGAGAGGGGAGGATAACACTAATGTGGCCTCAGATTTCTATGCAGGACTAGTTAATGCTATTTACTGAGGAAGGTAGATGATCGACTGCGGAGCAGAGAGGAGAAGGGAGGGAAGGAGATGGACATTAAGTGGCCTTCGGAGTCTGTGGCCGCTGCTTTAAGAGAGCCAATTACCAGGCTAATGGAGTTAATGCCAGAGATGAGATGAGCTTGGGAGATGAGAGGAGAGAAAGGATAGCGTGGTGGTGGTGGTGGAGGGGGGGGGGGATCCTGACAGTGAGACAAGCCGCAGCAGAGAGAACGATTAGTGTTTGTTAATCTGATGGGCAAATCATTAAGCATCAAACATTACCGCAGCACGTCGTGAGGAAAGAAACCGAAACGGGGATGCAGGGCCAAGGACACCCGGACCAGATCTGTCCCGCGGTTTCATGATCCGTCATGTTAGGCTGAAGATTAAAAGTGTGATCTCCGGGCTTATAAACGATTTAGCCAATTACCAACGTTATCTAAAAACGCTTTAATTTGCCATTCAGAGCTGCAACAGGGGCCCTCGGAGCCGTCAATGAGGGTGATTAGAGCCCCCGATTGCAGCTTCGAAAAGGTCCCAAACAGCTGCTGTCAGAGTGACTTGGAGATGTCAACGCAGGAAAAAACTCCACTTCAGAGGCTGGCATCTGATTAGAGAGGAGAGGAGAGGAGAGGAGAGGAGAGGAGAGGAGAGGAGAGGAGAGGAGAGGAGAGGGTAGAAGGGGGCAAGAGAAGAAGAGATTGAGATTAGAAAAGAGAGCAAAGAAGAGGTGGAAAACCTGAGTTGGTCGGCTGCCAGCAAGCTCAGTGTAACAGGGAAGGCCCATCTGCACTCTCCGACACTCAAGATGGCAGATGTAGAAGCAGATTGATTTTCATTCAGCTGTCATGATACACAAGTGGAGGAAGAAAATACACACGCTGGCGAGCACACACACACAATCATGGTGTTTGAGAGCTCTGTCAAGTGCCTGGGCTGCTGTTGGCTGTCGGTCTGCCAAGCTGTTTCTCTCCTTCCTGTCATTTCCTCATTCTCTTTCCCTCCCTCTCTCACGCTCTCTTCCTCCCTCTGTCTCTCTCTCAACGAGCGCTAGAAGCATCTAAACACCACATCTGGCGCTCAAATTAAATCATTTACAGTCCATAGAGAGAAGCGGCGTTTAGTGACAATACAGCCGGTGGGGAATCAGCGTGTTTTCTCTAAGCTCTGACACCAATCGTCTCCTCTGGCATCTGATTAGATGTCATTGCGGAGCTGTTCAGATGCGCGAGACGTGTTTTCTTGCTCGCACGCTACAAAATCAGAGGGGTTGAAAATGTCATGGAGGGAGCTGATCATCTGCTGGCGTCGCCTCTGACACCTGCACTCCTTTCTCTCTGCTTCCATCTGCGGGTCTGTTAACTTGAGCAGATTTTATTTTTTTTGCACCATGTTTTCTCTTTCTACCTCTACAAACGTTTATAAGGTCACCTATGAGCTGGCTTCAGAATTCATAGGGTAATTAAAAAAATGTTGTAATATAACAGTGAATCGCCGCAGTCTTTCAAAGTCATCTTCCACTGACAAAAATAATAATAATAATAAAATAAGCAAACTGCAGGTGGAGCTGCCGGCTGTATCGGTCAGCTCCCAGTTTACATAAGACTTAAAATACTATTAGAGCCAAGGATAATTAGAGCCAGTCAGACTGTATCAGATCAAACTGATCTCAATAGAAAGAGCGCTGGCTACCAGTGAAGAGAAAAAAAGCAATAATATTTGTTGTTTTACCTGTTTGCACTCTTTTTGTCATGTCAAAAAGCACATTTTTCCATAATGACTATCGTCTGCTAAAAGATAAATCAGGTATTAAACATATAGACGCTTGCAGCACCCAGACTGAGCTATGTATAACTTTACCAAGGTCAGGTCAAATCTAACAACTGAGTGAATCCAAGAAGAGCTCCAAATTTAACATTTCATTCAGAGTTCTAAACATTGCATTCAAAGGCCATTATAGAAAACAACTGAACATCCAGCCACTGTTACAATGGCTTCATCAAACACAGCACAGGCACTGCTTTGAGCCTAGTTCTGCTGGAGGTTTCTTCCTGTTAAAAGGGAAGTTTTTCCTTCCAACTGTCGCCAAGGGGTCAAGCGCCTTGAGGCGACTGTTATTGTTATTTGCCGCCATATAAATAAAACTGAACTGAACTGAACCTATTCAACCTTGATTTAAAGTAAAGTCGCCACACAGATTATACTTGTATAACCTTTGTATAACCTATATTTGTGTTTTAAGTCAAATCTCAGTGCAAGTCAGGCTTTAGGCACACAGGCCTAGAGACCAGTCGCTGATTTGTATTCCCTGATTGGTTGGTGATTGGTCGTTGGGGGGTTGGTGGTTTTTGCCAGGTGAAATCAGTCACAAAAAGGGTGCCGTACCAAGAAAACTCCTTGGGATTGCTGTGGTTATCAGAGGATTGCCATGCAATGCAGTTTGCATGGGAGATTCCAGTTTCACCGCCAACACAAAGTCAGTAACAGAGAGCGTTTTGGTCCAAAAACTGAGAGTTGCACTTGCTGAAATGTGTTGAATGCAGCTCTAAGGCACAACCTTTACTCTGAGGGTGTTTGCAGACAAATCAGCATCCTCCATGCAACCTGCAAGCCACTCTGGCAATCTGCTATAGACACAGTATACCTCACTGTGACCACTTTCACTTAGTGACAACAAGTAACCTTTCACAACCACTCACCAACTAGTCAGGGAATAATTATTTTTGTCCTCATAAACTTATCAGCATTTTTTTTCATGAGGTCATAATTCAAGGGAGCAGAAGGATTGTTTCCCCATAGATTTTTATACAAATGTAACTTTTTTAAAGAAAGAAAGAAAAAAGAAAGACTTCCCCCTGCTGGTCATTAGGGAGAGAGTTCTTTTTTAAAAATGATACCCCTGATTCAGACCCAGAGGCTACCTCCAATTTTTAAGTGCCTCCAGCACTACCAGTGTAGAATACTATGTGGGACGTATAGGTCAGGGTGGATGAGCATGAAGTGCGTGTGACTTTCATTCAGTAGAACAGAGTTTCCGTCTTACTACAGACATGTAATTAACCGGCATGCAATTAATTCTGTTTTTATTAACAACAATCCACAATTTTCTCTGACCGTAATCAAGTGGTTTAACCCTAATCAGACCACATTCATAGCATATCTGGCACAACCACACTCGTTCCAAAACCTTTTGCAGCTGCTATTCCAAAATATTGTTGACATCCTTCAGTGTAATAAGGTTTTACACCATTGTCTACTTCACTTTCTTTCTTTTTCAGTAGGTTTGGTAAGACACCACTGCTCATGACAGGCTGAATATGTCTTTGCATTGCTCTTTAGTTCAACATGAACCATTTTGTGCAAATAACTGCTTCTGCAATAGCTATAGAGTGGAGCCACAATCAATTAATAGTGTAATTAAGTGTCCCTGAATGTCATCTACTGAACTCAGTTCATTCAATATAAATACTATTTTGAATAGTTTTTAAAACCTGCAGCAGATAAGAAAAAAACAAGCCAATCACTGCTTTTTACTGGTGTTCTGTGATGCATTTTATAATGGTTATCAACTGTTTCTTTGGTGCGGTACACTTTAAAAGGTCCATCTTGAAAGTTTTTAGTTCCAAAAGACTCGATATGTATTCATCAGAATACACATCGAGAAGGCAATGAGGTCGGTCCATTAGCATCAAGACGAATTCCATTTCATTTGTGAAAATGATTCAAATGAGATTGTTCAAATCAAAAGTGCAATAATGCCAATCCATTAGTAGCCTGTTTAGGAAAACAAGATCTCAGGACTCAATAAAAGACTAAATGACTTGTTAAGACAGAGATTTACTTCATAAAAGGTATCGTGGCAATTCAGTCCCACTAAAAGCACAAAAAACACGCTCTCACATGACAACTACTGTGCACAATATGTCCACACACTCCAAAAGCGAACAATAATGACCACCAGGGCTCTGTCAATCAGCTGACAGTGACACTTATAAAACATTCCACTCTCTGCTAATCACATTCAGCCATCATTAACCACTGCTCTGTCAAAGACTAATTCAGGCCTAATAAAATCATGAAATATTTCTTCTTCATCATCTTTTTTTTTGCCAAAGAACTCAGAAACATGGTTTTAGAGATTTGGGGAAGCATGATAGAAGACTATTGACTTGTAGCTTAGCCTGGGAATGTAGTGACTCCTGTGAAATCCCTATAAAATGCGAGACTGGTGGTCATCCATCATTATAGTCAGACAGCACAGGCCTTTGTTTGTCCAGCACCGGCCAGCGCTGGACTGGCCTGGCTAACAGAGAGACTATAATGTGTGTGTATGAGAGAGTCTGAGAGAAAGACAGCTGAAACAGAAACAGTGTGAAACAGAAAGCAGTGTGAGAGTGCGAGAGAGGGAGGCAGTTGACCTGGTGTCAATTAGGAGCCCATATCGTTCCATTCCCTGGGGGCGAGGCCGACTCTGAAACATTAAATCATTTCATTCACTTCAAACCGATCCTGCTGCCCCCACCCCCCCAAGCATTGCCTGTGTGCCCGAAATCTCCCACTGCCTGCTGCTTTGGCGACATTTTCACTAAACTGTGGATTGGATGAAAGCAGCTTGGATCTCGGAGGCTGTGATACTGCAGTGGTGCCTCATTTAGAAGGCAACGAGGTAAAAGACCAAAAGAAAGGCTGTTTTAGTTATCAGATATTGGGTGAACCTTCTTGTTTGCTTAATTCAAGGAACAGCAGGAATGCAATACATTTTAAACCACAAGTTTCTTTTACATATATTTTTGAGCCGAAATTTACACTGCAAAGGTATGATGGTGGTATAAATGACCTCTTAGGATCCTAATCATGGAGACTTTTGCTTTGTCTCAAGTGGAAATGGAAGTTATGATGATTAAGATCAGGTTTTACCATATGGAGAAATAATTGTCCAGGTGGTGCAGAATAGCATATACTTTAGCATTTAATATTTCTTATGGAACATCACTTGATATCAGCAGGACAAAGTGAACACACGTTACAGCAGGCATGGTAATCCAATACTGAAGTCTTCAACTCCCATAAAGTTTCATATAGTCAACCTCATCATCACTATGGATGACTCTGCTAGTGCTTTAGTTACATTCAGAAGAATATATATAACCTCACAGCTGGAACCTCTTCGTTCAGTTTTATTTAGCATATTGTAAAATGTTCAGCGCACCAGGTGTCTCACTGTTGGTGTCCTGACAAGGTTTTGTTTTTTTTTTGTTTTTTTTAAAAACTATAATATATGTGACTGTTAAATACAGTTAACAGCTTTTAATGCCACTGAAATGGATGGTTAGGTCACAGTTCAAAGTGTGAGTAACTATTTTTGTATGTGGACCTTATTCTTGATTTAAACACAAGTACTTACAGGACATTCCTAAACTGAATTCAACATCTCCACTCTGAAGCAGACTTTAATTTATAGAGACTGTATGGGCTGGAGATCATGCTTTCTACTGTTTCAAACTTGTTTTAATTTGCTTCTTTCTAACAATAAGGACATAATCTTAACAATATAAGTGAAATACTGAGTTGACTTTGCTTGATTTAAAATGAAACAGCCATATTAAATCACATGTTTTGCTTGGGTGGGAAGTATCCAGCTCAGCAGCTTGTTTTTGTTGGCGCTTTCAGTCTGAGAAAGCATTTCATGTACTTCTAACACTAACTGAAGACTTGTTAATTGAAAATTATCTTCACACAGCAGAAAATATTAATGAACAAAGATCACATTAGCACAGTATCCACAGTATCTACTAAATACCAACAAATGAAAACTAAAATAACTCTTATGTCACATTTTACAGCTAAAATTGAATTTGGATAAGATTTTGATCGAGTTTGTGTGCACAGTTATGTTTGGAAATTATCGCCTAAGCACTGTTAAACTTCATGCAAATTCTCAAAACTGATTTAGTAATAAATCCCATATTTCCGATCATTGTTTGTTGGTGGCAGACTCTAAATCAGCTTTTCCATAAAATCCTCTCTGACAAAATGTGACAAACTATTGTTGTTCTTTGTCTCCATATCGCTCTAATCCTCTTTCTCTTTTTCTGCCTCTCCATCCCTCCATACGCTCTCCCCAACCACACAGAAAAGGCCTCAGTACTGACCGCCACATAAACACATACACAAACACACAGAGCTATGGTCGGCTCTGTGGGTCTTAGTGGGGGGCTTAGCTGTGTGGTCACATTTTACATGTGTGTGTGTTAAATTGTGAGTTGGCCTGGGTGTCACTGGGTTTTGGCCATGTGTGTGTGTGTGTGTGTGTGTGTGTGTGTGTGTGTGTGTGTGTGTGTTTATGGCTACAGATGATGAACTTGGCCAGACTTGGGAGAGGTCTAGCCGGATTTTGTCATTCACATTGTCTGTGTAACTTGTTGGCACTTATATTGAATTGGGCTGCAGTATGCATACATGTGCATGGCTGCATCTGTGTGTGTGTGTGTGTGTGTGTGTGTGTGTGTGTGTGTGTGTGTGTGTGTGTGTGTGTGTGTGTGTGTGTGTATGCTTGGCGGTTGGCATAGGTATGCAGCAGATCAGTTTAAGCCTTATAAACCCATTGTTGTGAAATAAAACCATCCTTTTTGATTTGTCATAACCCCTTTGTTTGATATTCTATCCATGTTCCTGTTAATATGCAAACACACTTTGGACTAATAGTATATAATATATCAGTCGGGACCAAGCAATGACATTTTGTCATGAAACATGGATCCACTATGCAGGACAGAAATGAGAAAATGGGAGAATGATGAAAACAGAGTTAGTTTGAAGGGGATTAAACAGAATTTCTTTTCATTGAACTGATCACAAATATCAAAAACACAATCTAAATATCTTAAATGACAAAATTAAATTAAATTAAAAAGACATTCACCAGCTGACCGCCCAGGAATCATTCCAGTGTTCTTGGTCCTTACTGGAGTCAGGCTTGTCAGCCCCCCATATGTCCAGTTATGAGCCCGTCCGTTTCATGCATGTACAACACACCCACACCGGAGCAGGCAAATAGTCACACACATACTCATAGCTATATTCACGAAGTGAACAAAACTTTAACCAAAGTAAACTGCAGGGGACCACCAAATGACTAAGCAAAAAAAAGTACTTCATGTACATTAACATTAACTTAAATTGGTATTAACTTAGTCAACTTGTCACAGAATCAAGGAAATGACAAAAGATTTTAATGTTCAACAACGGAACAATCCAAAGCAAAGGTTATATGTAATACGAACTTCTCTCAAAACTACACTCATGTAGGACTGCATACAGTCCTACATGAGTGGACTGCATACACAAGAGGCATATCAGAATGCTACACTCCAATTCCAATTCACATTCATTCACATTCATTTTAGAGTCCCAGATATAACCTAGTGGGAGTAACCCACTAGGTTATATCTGGGACTCTCCACCATTTGACCTTAGAACTGAAGAAGCTTCTCGGATGAGAGGTGAAACGTCTTCAAGCAACTTAAAGAAGTCCAGACGCTTTTCTTTGCAAGCTCCTTTGACTACGATGACCTGGATGACTGAGAACCTTCACAGACAACTCAGGTTAGTCTCCTCAGGTTATCTGCAACATGACCAATACTTACATTAATGTATTCTCAAGTTACCTTACATGAAAAGTACCTATTTAAATTTACCAACCTCAGTTTGCAACAATGTGACCAAAAGTTATATTACTGGCCTTTTAACACACTTATGAGGAGGTCAGCGTTATCTGACAGTATGTTTTGCACTAAGTACCGCAGCAATTTCCTAATGTTGTAAACCTGCTCAACATTTGGCAATAAAACCCTTTCTGATTTCTGAAGTTTTATTTTTTCTCTCGAAGCTCAGTTACCCATTAAGTTACAAGTATATCACTGTAATTTTGACTTGGACAACCCAAAAAACAACAACAACAACAACAACAACAACAAAAAAACATGTTTTGAGTGATGTGCATTTTAGCAAATTTTTACTGTCCACCTTTTCATATTTGCAAAGAATTATTGAAGCTTTTGAGTTAACAAGCTATTTTAAGTATAAAACCTTCTCTAAAACACTACAATCCAACACTTAAAAGATGAATCATAAAGACTGAACAAAATTGAAATTTAAAATGTACATCTACAGACTGCAGTTTAAACTTGCAATAAGGTGTCAAATCCAAATCTGTAAGAGAAATTTCTTTTTAACTGTTTAAATACAACTGTGGTTATGCCACAATCCCACACTTTACATTATGCTTCCATTTACAGAAAGCAAATGGAAGACGTATGCACACACAATATTGTTTTTTTGTTGCTAGTCTAGGTCAACCAACTTTAACCTCAGGCAGAGTTCGCAGTCAAGCTTAGAACATCAACACGATTGATAAAAATACTTTTAGTCAGGGATAAATTCAACACATTTTACTTTGTCAGTAATTAGTTACCTCACCCGAGACCATCTTGTGGAAACACGAATTTACTCTGACACCATGATAAAAATGCAGGCAGCTACTGACCAGGGCAAACACACCTCTTCTCCCACGAGGCCACAAGAATCCAGAAACTGTTGCGTACGATACGAACATATGCTACGGGGTTGCCCTCTGCTTTCTGCATGGTCTCACACACACCTATGTCTAACCAAAGTAACGACCAGAGTGACATATTTAAATAACAGCAGAAAAAAATACATCCCTTTTTCTTTTGTAGCATAACAACTAGCATAACACACGGAGAGACACAGCCAATTCACAGCATGTAGCTGCCATTTTCAGACTAAAAAGAATAAAAAATAAAAATCTACACAGATATAGAGAAAAACAATATTAAGCACTGTATTAGCTGGCTAAAATGACCAGATATCTCATTTTTAAAATTAATTTTATAATGCTGAATTGCATTAATACAAATTCTTTGTAGCGTGACAAATATATTTTGCATAGTAAACTTATATAGCCAGTATATATTAATAAAAGACAATAAAATAAGGAACTTACCAGGTGGTGTTGCCAAACTCTGTTTTTTTTTTTCTGTTTCTTCTTCTGTTATTTATGGCAGTTATAATTGTTTTTTCGTTATGGTCCAGTGTACGGGAAATTCAAACAGGAAGGATGTTGAAACTCATTTTTACATGTTACACAAACTTAATATTTTCTGTTGTTGATTGATTACAAAAGTATTTTGTTCAATATACTCAAACATTTAAGGAGCTGTTTTTTAATTTTTGTGTTGCACTGACTTTAACATTGATTAGTCAACTCACTGAAACATGTACATGTAGACAACTTACTTTTTTTTAAGCAGAAAATTGCTTTTTTGTTAAGTTCTACCGACAAACACCACGAATATTTTTAGAGTGTAGGAGAGCCCACTCAAAAGGTATGACTTTTTAAAAATGGATTATGGGTGTTCCCCAAAGCCTTTTTTTTCTTTCTTTGTTATGATATCACGATGTGCTTTTTTTAACCCAACACTGACCAAACTAATGTGCATGTTCATAAGGTGCATAAGATAGTAATTTCATACCAAAAAGTATCAAATCAAGTATGAACAGATTTATTTTTCAGCAATTTCTAGGACACTTCAGGTTGGAATACGGTTTTACAGCATGTTGTTCCAAAGATCAATTATGATGTTTGACTTGCGTAGCTATTCTTCCAACAGGGAGCTTCAAGAAGTGAATACAACACACTTGTCAATACAGGTCACAGATCCCACTGACGTTAGTTAAATTGAAGGTCAGTGTCAGTTCAAGTGCCACAAATGTGAGTGGGTAGACAATGAATTCAGGGTCCAAAGGTCAAAGAAATCAACCCGTTTCTTTAATTCAGGAATGGCTCCCATGATTAAGTATACATATTAATTTTGTATAGTAATTCACGACTCATTCTTTGGGTGTCTTGTAGTGAAAACAAAAACAAATGGGAAATTTTAAAGTTATAGTGTGTGATATTTTCAGAAGAAGTCCGTAGATTGTAGACTTCAGTCAAATGAGTTCTCTTTTCCTATCCTCCCAATTTATGTGCATAACCCTAGCTACTGTGGCTGCCGTGGGCCAAACATTTTTAGTCAGCCAAGAGAGAGAAAACATTAGATTTAGACTGCCAGCCAGCATGTTTCTACTACTGATTGTGTAAGAAACGCATTATATATCCTGTCTTCCTTCTCTCACCCAGCAGATGGCCGCCCCTCCCTGAGCATGGTTCTGACGGAGGTTTCTTCCTGTTAAAAGGAAGTTTTTCCTTCCCACTGTCGCCAAAGTGCTTGCTCATAGGTGGTCATATGATTGTTGGGTTTTCCCAATGTATTATTATGTATTATTGTAGGGTCTATCTTACAATATAAAGTGCCTTGGGGCAGCTGTTGTTGTGATTTGGTGCTGTATAAATAAAACTGAATTGTATTGAATTGAAATACATTTGAACATATTTGAATCACATCAACACTTAACAATAATAAACTATAAATAAATGTGGAATAAAAAAACGTGTCAACAGAATACTCTGTGGCATTTTATGTTTTTACCCCCAAATCACATCAAAATATCTGGCCACTGCTCCATCTGTGGTGAGTCTACTCAGATTGCAAATTGACTCTGGACTGGACCCACCCTCGGGTCTTTTTCTGTCTGGGTAGACTGTCAGTTCACTGTTTACCTCTGCTGTCGACATGGTGAATGCTGAGGAGCATGCGTGTCTATTTACTCTGGAGGAAAAAACGTTGCAAAAGGAATCCAATACAAGTCAGTGAGTCACTGAAGTTCACTTTTGTCTGACGACAGTGATGCTGAAGTGAACTGTTAGGATAAACTTTTCCTTTGATAAAGGTCGCTGTTAGACTCTGTTAGCTGCTGTTAGCTAATGTAGTGAAACCTTCTTTGAAGTGACACTTAGTGAATAAACTCATTTATTCAAATTGTTTATCATAGGGAAAATGTGATTTGTCAGACACTGAAGCCTAATGATAGCTTTCAAAAAGCTAACTTAGCTGCTTACCCAGTTCATTGTCCGGAGACAGGAAGGTCACACGTCATCTGCTGACAGAGAATAACTGTCGCAATATCAGGAATAAATGAGCATGAAAGAAGGGCGACATTTTATTAAGATGTCGGTGGCGTTGCGTCTTTCCTTCGTGTTGTCACTTCTTTGTTGAAGGACACCTCTTATTAGATGACAAAACTTAGATATTATTCTTCATATTTCGAGTCTGAAGGTGCAGACGCAGATTAAAATGTCCCTCCACGGCACATTAATGCCTATGAATTCTCTTCTCCTCCACCTATGTAGCCGGTGTCTTGCTACATATCTAAAACTAGTAAAAAGGGAGCTGTCCTTTCCAGTAACGGTATTCAAATATGGCGGAGCAATAAAGCAGCTTCCACAGACCCGTGCTTATTCTTATGCATTTCTAACAGATTAATTACAATTACATGTGACTGCATCAGTTGTTGAATGACACACACAATTACACACAATGTATGGTTATGAGTACAACATTCTTTCTTTCTATTAAATAAACGTTTTAAAAAAACCTGACCATACCAAAATGTTGATGGCGTTTCATATAAGTTAAATACCAGAAAAACTGCAGCAGCCCAACTCTGACTTAATTAATAGGCAGTCACTTTGACTGATAGAACCCAAACGAAACCCTAACTTCATCATGAAAGCCAAACTGCAAGGAAAAATATATGATTCACTTACTTATTGCTTGTCATCCTAGCCCTTGCATCCAGATTACAACCTTGATCATCAAAATGTGTCTTTAGTGCGACTTAGCTTAAAGTTTTGAGCACAAACAAGTGTCAACAAGCGTGCATTTATTCCTCAGCTCCTCAGAAATGTTGCTGTGAAGTCTCCTTGTTGCTAAACCAACACAGCAGTGCCGATTAAAGTGGATTTCAAGCTCGTTGCATTTGATCAAAGTCCAGCTGATATCAGAATCACGGAGCAGCTAAGCTCTTAGAGCCAAATCCATAATAACACTCCTACACCACCCACAACAAAGAGACAGCCAACGCAAGTAAATAAATGCAGGCAGAAAATATCATTTGAGGACCCCTCCCATCTCAGTGAAATAATACTGCCGAATACAAACCTCCATAATTGGTTGAAGAATTAGGTTGATAAAAGATGGAACCTGGACACTAAATCCATTCAGCTCATCTGTTTACTGCCGAAGCCTTTTAAACAAAACTGTTGTTCTGGTTTGATAGTGTGTCACAAAGATAAGTGTCTCAAAGAGTTGTGCGTTTGTATTTATTTTGTATTTATTGTTCATTGATCTCTTAACAGCAAGAAAAAAAAAGAAAAAAAAAGTGAAAAGCTTTAGGTTTCTGACTGAAAAAACCCCATCACCAACGTCATACCAAGATATGTTTGATTATGTTAGCATTTTACTGCAGTTGGTCTGTCAGTTAAGCTCCATCTTCAAAAGCTGTTTTTGGAACAAATTAAAAAAAGAAAAACATCGAGCAGCGCTTTCAGCTCTCTTACTGTGCTGCACTGTCAATATTTTCCTCCTCAGCATTAACCCTAAAAACACACAGACACTAATGCGTAATGTCTTAATGTACAATAAAAGAGGAGCGACCTCTAAAAGAAGCGAACGCACGCACTTCTATCCCATACACGTGCGTGCGCCTCTCCTCTGCTTCAGGGAGCGGAAAAAAAGTTTTTCTCTGTCAGCCTCTTAAGTGGCTGGCCTTCAGCTATATTACCCTCGTTTCCTCCTCCCTCCCTCCTATCCCTCCATCTCATCTTAATGTGTTTGATAAAACATCAGGCGCAGAGGGAAGGGCACACAGCAGATGATGTGCTTTTTTGGCCGAAAACAGGCATCAACTAAAGGACGGGAATAAAGGGCTGAGTCCGCTCTGTCTGTCTGCCCGAGTCTGTCCGTCCACTCGCTGCATTAAGAAGCTGCCCGGCTTCTTTTCAAAGCCAGCCACTCTCGTCGGGCCGCTGCATCTCAGGCCTTTTGTGCCCCCCTCAATCTCTCCATCCAACCGCCACAACCACCCCCACCCCTCCTCAGCCCATTGCTGAGTGTCTGTAATGGCCCAGACGTGGAGTGGGGTAGGTGGGGGGGCGGGAGAGAAACTAAGGAAGTGAGAGAAATGGAGGAAGAAAAAGAGACCGAGCAGGAGCAACTGGAGGGTGAAGGAGAGAAGGTACAAAAGGAGGAGAGAGGGAAGTGATGGGAAAAGTGGTGGCAGAGCAGAAAGAGGGGACACAGGAGCGAGATGGACAGAAGGGGGTGGTGGGTTGGGGGGAAAGGAGGCCGAGTCTTTAGGAGGAAGCCAGGCGGCACTAAGCATCTCTGTTGCTGAGCAGTCAGGCCTGCCTGCCCCCCTGGCAATGAAAACCTTTCCATCCCCACCTCCTTCCCCCGCACCACATCCCTCTCTGACCGCAGCCTCCTCCTCTCCTCCTTTGCCCACTTCCTCTTCTCATTCCACCTCACACACTCCCACTTTCATTCAGATTTGCTACTCTTATAAGGACTTTCCAGCTCCATGCTTTACCCCTATGAACCCGAGGCCATCTCTCATTCGGTTCAGACACTTACAACATGGTCACTACATGTCTCTGTGAGGTCAGAGTACCGTACAAGCTCTAGGCTATTTTAATGACAAAGTATGTGAAAATAAAAATACTTTTCATATCCAAAATAGCATGTGAAGAACTGTAGAAGATTGTGTTTTTCTGTAGTGTGCACCCAGAGGGCAGACGGTTTAAAAGGCCCCATTTGAACTCCACCATAATGCAGTTGAAAAATTAAAACAATTATCAATGAAGATAAACTCATAAAAAGAGCAGCAGTCTCTGCACTGCACATTTCTTTGGAGCAATTTCTTTGTATGAAGAAAATCTGAAGAGGGTATTAAAGGCAATCTAAAAGGTGGAAAAGAGATTTTCAAAGATGGAAAAGTTTTCAAAATCTTCCCGAAAAGTACACCGAGTCAAGTCGCAACACCTTCTTTCACAACCCAATGGGTCATGCTAATGTATCTTTTAACGTCCTGTGACAAAACACTCTGTGGCGCTTTAGAGGCACACATTGTGAAGGTGGATCAGTTCATTGAGTACAAATGGAGCTCAAATTAAAAGTTGCTTAATTTCGCAGCAGGCAGAGACACAAAGAAGGTGACTAATAACTTGCAGCAGCGTCTTTTAAAAGGGTCTCGGGAATGAAAGCGGTCTTAATTTTGAGGAATACTGTCATTGGTGTGAGCCCAACAATCATCTTGCACCGATTTGTTTACAACAATTACAAGAAAAGGTAGGAATATTAACTTGCCCACACATGTCTCCGACTCAAATGAAAAGAATCGCTATTTGGCCTGTCGTCAACTTCAGTGATCCTGCTCGGTCTTCAGGACACACACACACACACACACACACAGACAGACACACACACAGTCAGTGGCCTCAGGACTAATTGCTAGATTGGAGCAGATTTTCTAGTTCAGTTCAGGGCTGTAATTGTGAGGAGAGCTGGGAGGAATGACATGGCTTCAAGCTGAGAGGACAAATCACCAGAGGCCAGCGATTAGACTGCACCAATGTTCACATATCTGTGTGTCTGTGTGTGTGTGTGTGTGTATGAGAGAGAGAGAGAGAGAGAGAGAGAGAGAGACTATGTATGTATTGGGGGTGAGGGGTTAAGCCAACCATCTCTCACTTCCAAGTTTCTGTGGCAGTGACCCCAAAGAGGCACACGTGGACACACACAGACACACAGGCACACCAAGTTGACCCCTGCAGACTCCACGGTGCTACACACCAGGCTGTTGAGAATAATTTGAGAGCCTACTTGCGATTTACTACAAAAGAGAAAACTACAGCTCTGCTGGATGCATTTATCTCTCTGAAAGGAAATGACAGAAAAATGAGAAAAATTGAACTTTTTTTACAACTTCTCATATCTTCTTCATGCTTGTGTGCATTGTGTAATACATCTTAACGTGCACAGAAATGCAGGCTTCAAGTCAGAGGATAAAGACAAGAGCAAGAGAGACTTTTCACCTTTGAGCTTTGACCTTTTGTCAAATGTGAGCAGGAAAAGTGCATATGGTCGCTGCAGCCTAAAATCCACAATTTAAGTAGGTTTTGAGATTGCGGTGAGTTACCGTAAAAATTACAGCTTTATGGTAACAGCATAACAAATGTTAGCATACAAGAATACTCATAATCTTAAACTAACTGCAAAAACACTAACAGAGCAGAAAAGAACTGGGACACAATCTTCTGCAGTGCCCTTTAGCAAGGTATCTGCTCTTGAGACATGTATGGAAGTCCTGGTCAGCTGCTTGAGAGAATGCCTGCAGGACTTCTGTACAGCTGCTGTGTTCAGCTGATAATTCACTATAATGTTACTCTACCACAACTCTGAAATGAACACACACAGCTCCAAACAGAGCCAAAAAACAGAAAAAAATAACCATTTCCTGCAGCCCACGTCTAGCTGTCTTCCTCTCCCCGCAGGGGGACCCTCAGACACAGCAGGACAGGAAGGATGCATGCCGAGAGAGATGGCAACACACACAGAGACACACACAGCAGCGCCAGCGTTTTGCTACCAGATAAACCTGCATGAAAACACTAGCACAGCCAGGAAGGCCTGCTTTAGAGACACTTATTCCTCACTCCCTCTACATCTGCACCCGCACCTGGGCTCTCTCATGGCATAGCCAGCTTTTAATAAGAGTGAGAGAGAAAGAGGAAGAAGACAAAAAAACGAAGGAGAAAGGATATGAAGATATTCGCACAGCCAATCGTACAACTCCGCATCGCTCAGCCAGCCGGTAACAGGGAATCAGGGAGTCAGTAAATCATCCAGCCCGATCTTTTCAGTCAGCTTACCTTGCCATGATGTCATGCTTGTCATTATGACAAGGGCCACAGTCCTCTCATCTGATTGGATGTAATCCAAACCAGCATTACATCCATGGCAGGGAAAGGAAAGGAGACTCCACACTCACAAAACTCTAATACTGATTTTCTGGCTCTCCTTTTTTTTTCTTTTGGTCTTGTTGCAAGCGTCTTGTTTCTCTTTTTTCGCTCCATCCTCCAGCCTAGCCTCCTAACAGGCTTCACACTTCTGCAGATTAAATGTCCTCCTACACTATGACCTGCACTATTTCTGTGACAAGTCATTTATTTCTTCACTAACACTCCATCTTCCCTACCTGGTCACCTAATTCTACTAGCATTCAGTGCGGCCTGTTATCAGTCACCACTGCCTTACCTTTTCTCACCTTAGCTGGGGCTGGGCTGCATCCCCTGCCCTCCCACCTTCTCACTTTCTCCCCCGCCTCCCTCCACCCAGCATCCCCTGG
The DNA here is from genome assembly GCF_041146795.1 of Maylandia zebra. Lineage (NCBI taxonomy): Eukaryota > Metazoa > Chordata > Actinopteri > Cichliformes > Cichlidae > Maylandia > Maylandia zebra. The sequence continues at coordinate 9,382,247 of NC_135183.1, forward strand.
CTTGCCGTCCCCTTATCCCCCCCAGCCTTGGAGCTCGTAGCCCGGCCTCAGCTCTCCCTCTCCCTGCCTCGCCTCCAGCCTGCCTTCCCCTCCACTCTGCCTCCCTGAGCCCCAGCCTTCTGCTCAGTGTTCAAGGGGAGAGCCAGCTAGGAATGCTGTGGCTCTAGACGTTTTGTCCAAGCCCTAGGTCTCTTTCACTGAGGCAAGATTAGTTCATACAAAAACTCAACAATACACCACTGAAAGCCATTGTTGATATTCAACATTTTTCACATAGCGGAGCAGAATAGACAATGCGGCAGCCGGGAAAGCCCGAAGCGGACTAGCAGGGCTGATGGCTGATGGTATCTCAGCTGAGCGAGGCCTTAATCCCTTTTATACACACACACACACTCACGCAAGTGTACACACTCTCAACAGACTGGAGACAGCAAAATCAATACTGCTCGCTCTGTCTCTGTCTGAGTGTGGATCAGTGGGTGGATGAGTGTGATAGGAAGAAAAAAGAGTATACTGTTTGTGTGAGCGTGTGTGTGTCTGTGTGTGTGGGTGGTGTCGGACTGTCTTGAGCATTCTTAGATCTTTGTATAAGATATAAGATTTCTCAAGGTTTTCTTGCACAGGAACTAACTGAAGCAATGTGATGACAACTGTACTACAAACGAATTTAAAACAGTAAAGATTGTTGTTTTTTAATGAAACTGACACAAAACATTTAGAGATCTGTTAAGCAGCCACCTAATTTAAACCCGAGAAAGATTTCTACCTAAAATACAGTCAATACAGTCAACTCTCAGTGGAATTGTATGGTCACAACACAATCCTGCTGTTTAAGTGCCTCACAAAGGACCAAAATGGGTTAATTTCATCAATAAAATAAAACAATACAGCACACCTCATGTTAAAAAACAGTATCTATCCACTCTGCAAATTCTGCAAACTTGGCCGAACTTTAAGCATTATAGTAACAAACACCATTTTCATATGAATTAAAGTGAAATCTAACTTTAATGTAGATATGGCTTTATTCAAGAAATCACTTCTGACTTAAAAACAGGGCCACTATGTTTTTTTTACATCTCTCTATCATTTGCTACTTTTATATCTTATTTAACACAAAATTGTATTGATATCATGATTTATGGTTCACATGAAAATGAAAAGTAGGATAAAGCAGGATATGCTGTATGACTGGCCACTGGACTTTGGACTTCGCTTACTAATGGGTCATGATCACTGCACTCAAATAAATTACTTTTAATCCTCAATAAAAATGAAGCGATAATTTGGAGAAAAATGCAAATGAAGTATATAAAATGATAATAATTCCTCATTAAAAAATCAGGTAAATGTCATTTAAGTAGAATCCTTTGAATTTAACATTTCGCATGTACTTACGTAATAAGATTACATGGAAAATTTGCCTGTAATGAAATGACAGCAATGACTCTGGGCATAAAATTTGCTTTAAGTACATGTCCATTTTTTACATACAGTCTATGGCCTCACAGTTGATGAATAAAAGGCTATTTCAGTGGTTTAAACCTGTAAACATCAAAGAACCCAGACTTTTATTCTAGTGCAACTTACCATCCCAAATAATCAATAGTTTTAAAGAAACCAGGTGGTGCTCCCAGCAACAAGTGACCTGAATCTGATGAGAGAGCAGCCCTTTAATAGACATAACACCCTTTTAAAAATCCACATGTGGGAGACACACTTGAGCTAGAATCTCTGGGTCTTCAGTCCAACTAATCACAACATAACTGGGTTATAAATATCTTCCAACGGTGAGAGCCGGGCCAGCTTTAAATTTTTTTACCTTGACACAGTGGAACGCTGCAGAGAATTTTAACTGCATTCCTTAAAGATGAACAGCAAGGAGGTACTGAAGTGTGAGAATGAAAGAGGACATTTTTTTAAAAATAAAGCACTGCCCAATTTTCAGCCACAAGGACAGCTGCTGGATTCCAACTCTGAGCATGGAATCAGTCTGAACAAGCATTTATGATTACAGCTGGTTAATGTAATGAATGCCATGTCATGTAAAACTCATAAATCAAGTCACGCCGGCGGAAACATTTCATAAAACATGATTAAAAGTGTCATGTAACACTGGGAGCAACGGTGTCAGAGTGAGACATGTTAATTGTGCACTAATGATATGTAATGAATGTCATCAGCCCCGAGGCTCCGGCTAACGAGCTAAATGAACTGGCACTAATGGGCCCGTTAGCTTATCTTAGCGCTAACATCAGCTAGCATAATAAAGGGTTTGTCTTCTGCTGACAGCGGCTGACGACTGTGAGTGGCACTGCAAGTTTCTGGAGGTGTCACATTAGAATTAGACGCTTTTTAGAAAAAGCCTTCAGATGTCAACAACAACAGGAAAACAAAGACTCGGAGGACTTTTTGTCACGCAGACGACTAAATGCAAAGACCTGAAAACAGATTCTCAAATGTATTTTTTAAATGTTTATTTTTCTCATGGCGCTGTCACAGGTCTTCCTTCTGCTTTCCACCTGGACTCCAAATCCAGATCCAGATCCAGCTGCCGGGCTTTCCCTGGACCCCCAAGTCCGCTAGGTAGCAGAGGAGAAGAAGGAGAAGAAGAGGAGGACGAGGAGGGAGGGGACAGGGGCCCTCTCTCTCTCTCTCACTCTCGCTTTCTTTCTCTCTCTTTTCTTCCAATTGACCAATTGACAGGTGATTGATGGCTATCTCTTCAGCCTGACAATGAGTAGCATTAGCATAACTAAAGCAATGTACAGTAGAGTGGGGCAAACAGTAAATTACATGTTACCCCCCACTCAGCTCTCACTCCCTTCTCTGTACCTCTCCCTCACTCTCACTCTCTCCCTCTCCCACTCCACTCACTCATTCAGCCCAACACTACGGCAGGCAAACAAAACAAAACAAAGTATGCTTTTTGTCCCTCGTGTGAGCCCTTAAACAGTGCAGCTTGACAGCTTCTTTAGAAGGAGGCACACAAAAGGCCTGACAGTGAGAGAGAGAGAGAGGCTGAAAGAGAAACAGCACAGTACAATGTGAATAAGACATTGACCTTGGTGAGGGTTTGTGTGTGCTGTTGTTTGGGATGGCTCTCACAATGTATGTCTAGTTGAGGAGTGTGAACTGTAAATTGATTGCCAGCATTCAGACCACAGCCTTGTTCTAAGTGTTTAAGATATTCTTCATCTGAAATCTAATTCAAGCTACCGGTGCCCAAAACTTTGCACTTTCCTTCCATGTTAGTTTTTTCTGAACTGATCTCCATCTCAGCCACAGACACTATTCAGGTTTCTCGTATTTAGTATTCAGGATGTTGAAGATGGAGGAAGAAAAGGGGAAGGTTCATGGTTAAAGATGAGGGTTGGTGTGACAAAAGAGGATAAGGATAGGGTGAGATGGAGGCAGGTAATCTGCTGTGCTAAAGGTCAGAGCAGAAAAAGAAGAAGAAGAACAAAAACGACCAGCCAATTTCTCTCAGTGACAGTAAACAACTTCCTGCAACCACTCACCAACTGGTCAGGGAATAAACACTGGTGACTGGTGGTTGCCAGTCAGTGAGTATGACTCGGTCTTTAGCGATCAGTTTCCCAACGACTGCCAGCAACCTCTCACCAACTAGTTGGGGAATATATATTTTTTCCCTCCTGACTTGTGGTTTCTAGTTGGTCTCCAACTGGTCTCTAAGTCTTTGTGACTGGGGCCTTATACATTTGACCCCACAGTGTTAGAATAATATTAGACTAATATTCAGTGATACTGAGTTTATTGGATAGTTCTGTAATGTCGAAGATGTCTAATGTATTTTTAGATCTGTTTGGATTGTCATTGCATTCACTCAGAATTTGGTCAGACCTATCCAGAACTGGGGCGGCACGGTGGAACGGTGGTTAGCACTGTTGCCTCACAGCAAGAAGGTCCTGAGTTCAATTCCACCATCAGGGCAGAGACTTGCTGTGTTCTCCCCTGTGCTGTGTTCTCCCTGGGTACTCCGGCTTCCTCCCACAGTCCAAAGACATGCACTTTGTTAATTGAATATGTTATTTGAATCTAAATTGCTGTGAGTGCGAATGGTTGTCTGTCCCTGTGTGTTAGCGACTTACTGGCGACTTGTCCAGGGTGTACCCCGCCTCTCAGCTAGGGTAGTCTCCACCACCCCCAAGAAAAGGATAAGATGAAGCAGATGGATGGATGTCCAAAACTGCTCAGAGGTGTTTCCAAGATGGTTGAAGAATTAAAAACAATAAAATAAAAATTGCTAACTAGGTATTAAAAACAAGCTTTACACATGGGTTGCTAGCAAATTGACAGCAATTTAGGAGAATGTTCTTGGATTTCAAAAGCTAAAACTTTTTAATTTAAGCATTATCCTCCTGCTGCTCTAACCACACAGGTGAGGAAGGTCTGCTAAGCCACATCTGCTTGTCAGCAATTCGATCATACCTGAAAGGCTTGATTTAAATCCCAGGCAGCCGAACAAGCCTCACATATTCTGTTTCACATAAAAATATGTAGATGAGAGGAGATAAAGATGCTCGAAAATGTGAGTAAGTTTGAAACCTCTGCAGCGATATTCACATTACTATGATTCATGTTGTCCTGCCACCGTGACCCCTCAGACGCGTTTGCTCAACACTTTACACAAACAAGCTTCAAGCAAACTCGGGCTTTTAAGCGCTCGGCTGAGGTTAGGAGAAGATCACAGTCAACACGAGATACAAACAGCAGTCTTCCTTTTCAGCATCCACCCTTTTTTGATTCAACAACCACGTACACATTTTTCACGAGAACACCACTTTACCAATGAATAAGTAAATGCTACCGTCTTATTCATTTTAATGAAAGCAGTGTTCTCAGGCAGAGAGCCTACAGCACGGAGCGCTTCAATAATTAAATCCACGTAAAAAGGTGAATGTCATAACGCATTGGCCAGAGAGGAATGCATAGTTATTCTATCACTCAGGCCATGAGTGCCACATTTTCTACTTCTTCTTCTGCGCTACGTATTATATATATTATTGTCTGCACTGTTTATCTACTCTGAGCAAGGATGATTGTTTGTCCTTGAGCTCAGACGTTTGGAGGATGAGAAAATGAATGCTTGTGTCATATACTGTTGAAGTAACAAGACCTTTGCTGGATAGCAGGAAGGATGGATGAACAGACAACCAAAGGGGTGACCACATACTGGCCTGGTCTCCTTTCGCCGCCACTTGGGCCAGCAATCTGGTCTCTAATTGTTCATTCATGGTGTGAATCTTTAAATGGGGGGCCCTAGCCTGGCGCTAAGATAATGACTCGCTCTGTGTCTTTAGCTAGTGAGGCTAAATTACCACTGGGTGCAGAGTTACCATGGAAATAGGCCACAATGAGAGTGATTAGTCTTGTGTCTTTTACACACCGAGACACGGTGCAGTTCCTCCAGTTCAGCGGGAAACATGGAAAGCCTCTTTCGTTCCCTCTTTCTCCGTCAGCCTCACGTCAAATAGTATTTTATTACAGTAGGAGTAACAGTACAAAGAGCATCCTCGGGTATAATTAACAGTGATTATGTATCAAGGCGGTTTTTTCGTTACTCTTTTTCTTATCTGAATGGGCAGTGAACCCTTTCAGGTACAAGCCCGATAAGGAGATATTTATAGCTGTCAGAAAAGATATCAGTTTCATCTTTAGTTTACTTTTGTTTGCTACACCAACAGATGCTCTCAGATGCTTCTCTCTCACCACAAGTTTCTATGACAACCTTTTCAGTCACCAAGGCATCTTTTGCTGATGCTTCTTCTTTCCTTCACTGAGCCAAAGAGTTCATTTGTCTTTGTGGAGATTTGCTGCAAGCTGATGCCAGTTAGTTTATATCTCTCTCTTTTTTTCTTTTTTATTTGCTTATTTGGCTTTGTATCTTTGTATCTTTTTTGTTGTGTTTACTTTCTTTACGTTATCCCTTTTTTCTGCTTTTTTAAGTTCACTGCCCAGTTTCCCCAAAATTGTGTTTGTTCTTTTCCTGCACTGCCTCCTCTACTCGTCTATGCTGCTGCATGTGTGTATATCTGTGTATATGTGAGGATCCTATAGAGCTGAGTGGCATACAACTGATACCAAACCAAGGAGAGGAGAGGAGATAATCTGTCTCAGTGTGACACTGCCAGTGAACATCAGGAGTAGAGAAACTGAAATAGCCATCATTACCTGGTCCCGCTGTTGGCACCCGCTGAGAGGTCTGTGTATGTGTGCATGTCAGTCAAATCAGTGGACCGCAGAAGACCAGTGATCATAATATTTCTTACTAGAGCAGGACGGATGCTAATCAGTGGAAGAACAATATGATTCATCCTACAAACACATACAGCTTTCACTGTATGTTATAAAGTGTTTTTAAAAATGTATAAAAACAACTCAAGGTTGCACTACTGCACTGAGTGTACAGAGTTTCATTTTCCCGATGAAATTAACATACCATTTACTGAAAGGCCACAGTCAAGGCCAAACAAATGCTCACCTTTGATGGGAAAATTGTCTACTTCAATGTGCCAGTTTTTGTTTGATCAAAGACTATATAGTTACTGTGAAAATTTTAAAGGAAGATAGCTGTGGTACACTGAGAGCATTGGATCCTTTATTCTACCTTTTAGCTTGATTTAGGCAACAAAAGCACTTGGATTAAAGGGGACCAATTATCCTCATTTCCAACTACATGTTTTTATTCTTGGACTATTAGAGTAGCTCTCCATGACTCACAGTTTGGAATGATCCTTCTTTACCTTATACTGGGTCTCAGCTTGGCACCCAGTTCCTGCACTGGCTGAAGTTACGATTTAAGCTCTTTCCACCCCTTACTTTCTTCAGATTGGCTGCCCCAAACAAACAGAAGGTTTGAAGACCAGTGCTCACCAGCCAGAGTGGTGTATGTGCGATGCCTCTTAGCATACTCCTTAGCCCCAGTCGGGCTACCAAAATCTATCTCTGCCCTGCCCGTCGGGCTGTTATAGGAAGGGAAAATATATGTCAATGCTTTTGCATTCTTTCGGAAATGTAGCTGGGTAATTATGTCATTGGCATCTGTGAGCCACTGTCAATATGTGACATATTGAAATCGCGTTTGAATTTGCGCTTGTTTTTTGCTTTCACTTTGCAATCGCGCGAACTGTGTATAGAGAGCGACAGCACTGACTGGTGAGTGACGATAATTTGCGCACCAATTCCTCTGACATCGTCTTATTAATCGTTAGCTTACTATGCAAACATGACAAGTGAAATCTACCGCAGCAAACTTAAACATGTGAGAGGTTGATCGCGCAGAGAATCGCTGAGCTTATGTGAGTGCGTGTGTAAAAGCAGCAGGATATATATTTTAGTTCTGCTGAGCCAAATAAGACAGGTCAGGGTGAAGAAGTGACCACAAAACAGAAAAGTTATGACAAATCAGACTATACGGCAAAAAGAAAGTGCAGCTTTATGGTTTCATGGACAAAAGAATTTCTGTGGCTGCAATATGACAAGCTATATAACCAGGGCTGCACATAAGTGGTCCGCAGGTGCGCAGTCGCTGTCAAAATAAAAAGAGCGCGCAAGATAAGAAGTTGCAACACGTGTTTGCGTACATAAGATTTTCTGGAGGAGGACAGACATTTGTTTAGAACTCTTAAAGATGTCGAAGAAGCAAGCTCCTTTAACCAATTACTTTGGTGTTCCTCCACCTCCAAAGAAATATCAGAAGGAGTCCGAACCACAAAAGAAGCACGTATTCTCGGAAAAGTGGTTGCAAGAAGTGAGCTGGCTTCAAACAAATGATGAACGCACAGAGATGTGGTGCAGAATGTGCCGTGAAAATCCCACTCTAGCGGACAAAAACAGTGCTTTTTATATGGACGCAAACGTGCGTTGCAACTTCTTATCTGGTGCGCGTCTTTTATTTTGACAGTGAATGCGCGCATGCGGACCACTTATGTGCACCCGTGTAAATAACATAATGTTCTGCCAGGTGTGTTGTTGGTTTTCCCTCGATTTCTGAGTCAACAAGCGCCTTTGTTACTGGGACCAGTAATTTTAAGAAAGGCCCCCATTAGAAATGCATTATTGCTCAGTCTGCAATATCTTTCCCAGAACAAACACCAATTGCAAATAACATACTAAAAATAAACCTGAAAAATCTGTTTAGAACAGCGTACTATGTTGCAAAGAGTGAACTACCACTGGTAAAATTTAGCAGTCTTTGCAAGCTTCAAAAAGCAAATGGCCTAGATCTTGGTTCCACTTGCCTCTTACTCGTGACTTTAGTGGAAATTTCAAATTCAGGATCTGACACAGACTGATTCATGTCCTACACAGTTCTTACAAGTTCATAGAAATTTCTGTTCAATTAGAACCAAGTATTTGAGTTGATGATTGTAATTTTTATACAATGTTGTAATTTGTTTTTCAACAATTTTTTGATTAGTGTTTTGTTTCCGTTACAATATTATACTTTAATGTATAATATTGTAACGGAAACAAAACAGGAAACAAAACATCAATCAAATCACTCTCTTTTTTATTTTGGCTACTTAAATTTATTTTGGGCTACCAAAAACTGAAGAGTCCCTGCCCAAAGGGCTACCAGGGATTTTGAAATTTTGCGAGCCCTGATAATATTTTAATACAATCCTTAATGTTTATGAGACCACCACCCAATTATAATGTTTGCCACTGTGCCACTAATAATAATAATAATAACACTTGGAATTCTTCAATGGAAGCTATTTGTGCCCAGTCTCTTTCTTATTGTTGTGTCATGAACTCTGACCAACTGCAGGCAAGTGAGGTCTGCAGTTCTGTAGGTTTTGTTCTAGGTTCTTTTGTGGCCTCATTGATGCAGTCTTAGAGTAATTTTGGTAGTCTGTCCACTCCTGGGAGGGTTCACCACTGTTTCAAGTTTTCTCATTTTGTGGGTAATGGTTCTCATCTTGGTTCACTGGAGGCCCAAAGCCTTAGAAATGGCTTTGTAACGCTTTCCAGACTGATAGATGCCAGTGACTTTGTTTCTCATCTGTTCTTGACTTTATTTAGATCGTGGCAGGATGTGCTGCATTTTGAGATCTTTCAGCCTATTTTGTCAGACAGGTTCTATTGAAGTAATTTCTTGATTCAACCGGTCTGGCAATAATCAGACCTGCGTTTGGCTACTGGAAATGAACTCGGCTCTCCAAAAACTGTGGTTAGCCTCAGTTCATTTATGATTTAACAAGGGAGGTATTACTTTTTAATATAGGGTCGGGTAGGTTTGGATAGCTTTTCCCTAAAGTAAAATCACCATTTAAAACTGCATTTACTGTTTACTCAGGTTGTCTTTCTCTAATATTGAAAATTGTTTGATAATCAGAAACATTTAAGCATGCCAAATATGCCACAAAAAAATTTGAATTAGAAAATGAGCAAATACTTTTTCACACTATATGTGGTCAACTGAAGAGGAAGATATATCATGATTACAGTGTTATGATATTATGATGAGTAGATGATGTTATTCACTCTGAATAATTACGGGATTATTTAACTGTACAGCTTTTGCAGTGCATGCAAACAAGCTAAAAACATCATTGTCAAAACTGATGAAACGCACATTTGAGTAACACATGTCCACATTATTAAAGAAAAACCACAGTCATCAAAATCTCTGTTAATGACCTCTGTTTCCGGGGTTTTGGATAAGCTGATGAAGTCCACTTTCTTCCGTTGTTTCACTGATTAAGACCGTGACATTCACTTACAACGCAAGCTCCAAGTTTCATGAATTTTTCACCTAGACAAACATTCCTTGTCCTACGTGAGTTTTATCCAGAAAACCTCAGGCTTTGCTTTACTTGGTCTTACCAACTCAATTAATGGCAGTTCCTGGTTATTGTCTGCTACTTTCTAGCAATCTATTACCCCACCCAGGGCCAAGCTAATGCTCTTAACACAGATTACTAGCACAAATCTCCAAGCTAAACGCATTGTGTCTGGACAAGTGAGTGGGACTGCAGCAGTGACAGCAGGTGCTAAAGCTGCAGCTAACCCTGGTTAACGCTGCCTGAGCTTCTAAGACAGGAAATGCTGGGAGGGATACTTACCTACTTACTCACCCACACTGACTCACTCTCTCTCTCTCACACACACGCACACACACATATGCACATGTGAACACAAAGGCCGGGGACTTAAAACAAAGACAGCGTGCTGAATGGGAGAGATGATCATTGGGGTGCATCTACATGACAGTGCAGCTCTGCAGGAAAACGACGGGGCTTCCTAAACCTTCTGTTTAAGGACTTCTGTTCGCCCCTCGGGACAATAACCCATGTGTGAGAGTGTGTGTGTGTGTGCGTGTGTGTTAGCTAAAGAATAACACATTTACAATTCTAATTATCCTAGCTGCTAAAATTAACAGCGCATAAATCAGTTACATTAACACCTGATGAAACTTTAACTGTTTAAAATGAATTGACTGCAGCTGTAAGAGATTCAAACAAATGCATTGATGCTTTGTTTAGGATTCTGCGGTTATCTGACATGAATGTAGTGAGAAATATAACTAATAATGTTTATTATCTGCTAAATCATTCGGTGAAACAGAGTTCATGCAAATTCAAGGGTGAGAATGTCAATTTTTAGCATCAATTAAACAATGCTGGTTGAAAAAGTCAGTCAGCTCCTCACAGGCACAGTAATACTGAAATAAAAGCTGCTTGTTCAAAAACCCAGTTATGCCAATTAAAGAACTCCTACTGTACTGATTGTTCTGTCATAAATGGTGCGAAAAGGGGAAATTATCAGAGTTTGGGACAAAAGGTCAGATGATAACCTGTCAGCGTGACGGGAAAATCCACATGACAGAAATATACGCAGACAGATGGAACTAAACACACGAGACAAGAAGAAAATTCATCACAGCTTGACAGAACAAAAAAACGAAAGAGGAAACTTAAAGTCTAATATGATGTGATAAGAAAACAAGAGGGTAGTCAAAGATCATGTGTAATCGAATTGAAACTCTTACAACAACTTTTTTTTGCCTCTGAATCAGTCTGCCCCTCACCATCTGAGGGGACGTGCATCTGCATTTTCAGGATCAAACTCCTTTTTATAAAGACTGCAATTGGACAAAGAGTATGAACAGTTGGATTGCCTAAGAAAAAACTAACTGTTATCAGTAGCAACGTCTACGTTCACATGCATCCACATATACACTCACGCAGATGTGGTTAACCTGCTTCTTCCCAGGCAGCTGCTAGTGGCTTCAGCCACACAGACAGGTTAGCAAAAACATGGCCATTATTGGAGAACCAAGAGCTGACACCAGTGTAAAAAGTGGATGCAGGAAACCACAGACCCGTGCTTAAGAATTTTAAGACAAGTCAGCTCATCATAACGATCATTATTACCATTTAACTTTGTAAGCACCTTTAGTGGGTAATGCAAATGCTTTCCATATTTAAGTTGTTTCATTGCTGATTTTCTAAAGTAACAACAAAGCTCAGCAGGAGTCTGAACACATGACAATGACAATAATATAAAATACCCACATATTCACAGTGTGTGAATATGCTGGTCACACGCTGTGGCGACCCTTTGGGAAACAAGGAAGTATCTTAAAGTATCTTTCTGGTCTCTATCTGCACTAATACTTTAATTCAATATTGAACTACAAGATTAAAACCATACTAACATTAATAAGATTGCTAGGAAACTTCCCGCATCTTCATCATTTTGTTGTTGTTCTTATTTTGAGTCGTACCACCCACGTAAACATTACAGCAGACAAAGCATACCCCTCATCCATGGCAACAGTTGTCTTACCAATAGGACAATGGGCTGAAACCACAGACAGAACTGGGCCACTGTCATATAACCCACTGGTTATTAGGCCATTTTTTATTTTGGTGAAATGGTGACACTCTAAGTTGTTAGCTAATGCTAGCTAAGTTGGTTAGCAAGATGCAAATATAAAGTGTGTGACGCGAACACACACTCACAGATACACATATCTATTTGAACTAGTAATGGACTAAAAGAACAGAATTTTACTCACTAAAGCACAGACTTCTCGGATCCTCTGTACCAAACAGCAAGCCATAAAATTCGGCAGAAAATGCACTAAATTTAAGTATCCCCAAAACACAAACAACACAAACACAACAATTGAATTTAATGACCCAAATTAATGAAGCAGAGGCCCACCAGACAGGAAACCAGCCAGCCAGTATCTAAATTAAAAAGAGATATTTTAAATCACCCCACTCAGAGTTAAAAAAAGAGAAAGCTATCTTTACTGCCCAAAAATGTCCAATGTACTAGGCTATTAGCATGCTTTTTAATACAGTAACATTTTAACATGGGCATTATAAAGGGATTAAATCCCTTGTGGCCATTAGAGCAACAGTGGTTTTGACACATCACCTTCATTTTTTTCATCTCTGGGACACACCACAAAAACTATTCAGGGGCAGTCAGAAGGACACAACAACCAGCCTGACCTCCAAACCCAACAGCTCCCAATCCAGTGGAGAATTTGCAGGATGTGATGGAGCAAATCTGATAAATGACAACCCCACTTAATAACACACAGAACCCAAAGAATATGCTGCCAATGTTCCAGGGCCAGACACTCATACTCAGTATTTCGCAGTAGGAACATCATAATACTAGAAATTTAGTGGTTGGTATCAATACTAGTTGAAATACTTGATACTCTAGTTGATGCCAAAACAAACATTTATCCTATAAAAGCTCCTTTATTTAAAAATTGCTTTTAAAATCACTGGTACCTTATATATGTGGTTTTACACAGTCCCTGTAAAACTACAAAAGCTGAAAAAATAAGATATGAAAATGTCACATGTTCCCATGTCAAAACAAATCATTTTTCCAGGGTTTCCACATTAAAATCATCCTGTCCTGACTTCATTCAAAGAGATGCTGCAGGATGGTAGAAACCTTTTTTATCGTGCCCCTGATTCAGATTATGAAATGAATTAAAAGATGCTGCCCCGCCCTCTCTTTGTTGGAGGTTGAACAATTTCTTTCAAGAGAAAGTATCAATCAACATATTGATTAGCACTAATTAGGAACAGTCCCACTGTGGTTAGCTCAGCAGGTGGAGTCTGCTATACGCATTTGTGCAATCATGCATGTATGTGCCTCCATTTGTGTGTGTGTTTGTCCATATACATTCTTGTGTGTGTGTGTGTGTGTGTGTGTGTGTGTGTGTGTGTGTGTGTGTGTGTGTGTGTGTGTGTGTGTCTTTGTCTCGACTGTCACCCTGAAGGTTATCTCCGTGGTGGCAGCATCGTCAGGTGACAGTCGTATCCCATGATGCCAAGCGAGACGTCAAACTGTCTTTCCAACCAGGGTTCCCTTGACGACTAGAAAAACACACACACACACACACACACACACACACACACACACACACACACACACACACACACACACACTATCACACAAAGACACATAGTGAACACACACTAAATACACCCTTTTCTAGTGGTAGGTGAAAGGTGTGCGCGTGTGTGTGTGTAGCCGAAGGGCTGCTCAGACTTTGATAAGCTATCACATGTCCCAGGTGATGGTCTCTAACAGCACATCAGTCCAAAGGCACTGCCTGACAACCAAATCAACTGCACCCAGACCAGACATCCTAGCAACCCAAATCAAACAAACCAAACCCGACAATATACATCATACATACGTTTCCTTGAAACACACTAACAAAAAGGAGAGGCTTTTATTTGTGACTAGTTTCTCAAAAAGGGAAACAGGATCCCTGATAAGAAAGTATATTTTAGGAACCCACAGGTGGTTCACCATGTTGGCCCAGAGAGCCACTGGAGGGCCTTAAAGCACAGTACGCCACTTTGAGACCACGCTTTCAGCTCTGCGGGGTTACTACAGTGCAGTTTCTGAAGAACATTTCGAATCAGTCTTGCCAGACAGAGGGCGCAACAGTGGACGGATAAATAAACAAACCTCTAAAACGATTTAGCATTTTATACATATCCTTAAAAATCCAAAAAAATCTGTCACTGCAGCAACCCGACTAATCTGCATTTGTATCGTGAATGTGCATGTGTACTTTCAGTGCAGCAAATGTAGGCTACTTAATGTGCTTGTTGCCATTTTACTCTGACACTATAGTGGGCACTGTAGATTACTCTAGAGCAAGCTCACATGAAGGCTACTGTAGAAGAAGAAAGCAGACAAAGCCAAGGCTAGCAGTTTGTTATTAAAAACTGTGCTGTGGATGTGTTTGTGCTGGCAGTGATTTCTGTTCATTTTGTTGAGGCTGCTCCTTCGGTCTCCATAAATATGGAGGTAAATGCATAACTGTTGTCAAAGGGGGTATAAAAATAGTTGGGCTGTGTATGGTTATATTTTTGTGGAAACTCCCAGCAAAAATAATGGAAGTGGTTGTCAAGCTTCCACGTGTGAAAGGTTTCTAATGGAGCAAATGTGCAGATCTGCATTGTATTGATAAAGAAAACATGTCCTGTAGTTACAGGAGCTAATAGCTTTTATTTGCTGAGCCGGTATCTGATGAAATAAAAAACATCCCGATCATTGCCTAAGCAATAATACATAATACATAATGTATTATGTATTATAATACAGATAATAGATAGCCTCCACAAGGGAAATTATTGGGTTACAACATCAGGATAAAGATTAACAATAGTATAGTCCACAATAAATAAACAACATAGTTAAAATGCCACAGACGTATAACGAAGGCCTTATACTGTGAGAAAGTTTTACATTTACAGCAGTGATGAAAAAATAACAAAGAAAATACAAAATAAAAATGAAGTTAGTTAAATAAGAGTACAAACTAAGACTGACATTGTGCAAAGTTGGTTGGCTGTTGAAACTCAACTGAAAGTTGTGTTATATTTTACAACCTGAATCTACACTTGTCATAACAACATAGCATTACATAGTAAAATACACAGTAATGAAGGGATTTAGATTGGCAGTTAAGCTCTTAAAGTAGAGCTGAAATGAAAATTAAAGAATTAAATTGATTTTCACAAGTTTTGTAATTGCCTCCCAATGTAGCTGGCATCCACACAAACAGGAAATCAAATGAACATTCAGTGTAGTTCAGGGTCTCTCTCTCTCTCTCTCTCATACACACACACACACACACACACACACACACACACACACAGAGAGAGAGAGGGAGAGAGAGAGAGAAAGCGCACCATGTACAATTACAGAATTACAGCATCTTGGAAATGAGACATGACAGAGTAAGGATGCTAGTAATGTAGAGAGCTGTTTTCTTTCACTCAGCTCTCTCTCTCTCTGACACTCACACGCACACACGTACAGTGCCATCCCATAATGAAGTGTCTCCCGTGCGTGTGATGTCAGTGACACAGGTTCCATTACCTGACCTGTCACCACATTGCCGTGGTGACAGCCTGTCAGATACTGTTTGGTTGCTATGAGGAGAGGCACAGGAATCCACATGATTCAATAATACAACACTGATTGGTTTAGCTTTTGGGAAATGATGCCTATTCCTGAGCACGGCAGTATTTGAACTTTTATTCTTCTCATATTTCAGGCTATGAGAGCTGAATTTGAGTTTTTGATTATAAACTAACTTCAAAAGCACAGAGTATTTTATACAGTAGTTTAATGTTTTTTGGACCTTAAAAGCTACTGAAAAACTAACAACTACTATTCCTTGCATTCATATGTATAGTGTACTTACTGTATCAGTACCATTATGGCTGAATACTGTAAGGAGATAAAGGAGATAAATGCCTCTGCTCACAGAAAGACACTGCACAATTTTATGTTTTTTAGACAGTTTTTTTCTATCAAGTAAGACTGCTGAGCAGAATTATATTCGTGCAGGTCTCACTACCTCATGCAGAATCATAATAATGTGTGCAAAAAATTCAATTCAGTATGATTCTTTGATGTTATTTAAATTCTTTTGCACTTACAATTTGTTGTTGTGCGTTTATGATTCACTTTCAATGATAAATGTAACATCCAAAAAGCTTGCAATGGAGAACCATGATTGAGGCTTGGCTTTCATCTTCATGATGGCTGATCAAGCACATTTCCATAACCATAAAGCGCAAGGGTTAAAGGAATAATAACAAACCTGATATATTTTTATAGCTGAAGGAAAAAAAGGAAATTAATTCAGCGAGCAAGGACAAGAGCATGAGAAATGTTGTTGTTTTCAGATAAAACTACAGTTTAAAAACAGATTGAGGATATTACAGTAGAACATTTATTTCCCAGTATAACTGCAACAACACAGCTGCCAGTATTGTTCTGTAAAGCACAGCTTACAATACTTTTACAGTAAGAAAAACAATTAAGATCAGAGTAGGTACACTGTTGAGTATGCTAGCAAATCTAGCTGGCAGAACTTTACTGTTATTTAATGGAAAGTGGGGTTTTTTGAGAATGGCTAATCTGATGTGCTCCACGGGTGTGCTCTGTCCTTATGAATTGCTGAGATTATTGTGATAAGTGAGTAAAATTGTGGTAACAGTAAAATTATTTGTTTCTCAGAGGTGTAATGCAAAAATAATTTACAGAAAATGAATTTCCGATTTCACTTGGCTAAAGGTCACAAGATGAAACGTGTAGTCTCTGAAAGAAAAAAAGACATACGCACGTGTATATATGTTAATATTTATGCTGCTCTGATAGGAAATGTGTAGTAAATACAGACACAACAAAGGGAACTGATCACACAGAGCTGCAGAGTATGAAGGGTAAATGAGCTTCAGATAAGTGAGGAGGAGGAGTTTTGGTTCCATTCAGTTGAGCTCTACAGTGGCTCTTGTGTGTTCTTCCCCACCGCAGGGAGAAAATAAGAATAATTGATTTCACTGTTTTCTTCTGGTGTCAGATCTGCTCCGTTTATCATCATCAAATCTATCTCTCTGTCCTTCTCCTTCGCTCCAACCCTCTCTCTCTCTCGCTCTCCTTGTTTGTTCTGCTAATTAACTTTATTACCCTGATAGCTCCCCACTGCCTCTGACAAAAACAATTACCATCTCTTCCCCCTCCACCTCTTTCTCTCCTCTCCCTCATCATCCTTGCTCTTTCTCTTTTGGCAGAGAGCACTAATTAGTCCTGAGGCTTTGCTGCTGCTACACTTCCTATGTGTCGTTCTGCCTCTTAGAGGCTTTCAACATTACTATCTAACTATCAAGACTCTGTAAGATCTTCTGAGGTGAGAAAAAGTCAAGACCAAAGACAGTTTGTGGGATTAAAACAAACACGTTTTAGTAATATATCTCCGTTCTAATACATTTTCCTCTGGATTTAATGCATTTTTATATATATACATACATAAAAGAACATTAGAATTCGAATAGAATAGAACAGAATTCGACTTTATTGTTATTGCACATGTCACAAGGCAACGAAAACAAAGGCTTCCTGCATTGCAACTATTCCTGAGCCCTTTTTTTTCTTTTGTCTACTCCAGTCATAAAGGTGGGTGATGGCATTATTTCAATATATGTCAAAAAGGACTGTGCGCACCGTTTAGGGAGACATAACAGAAACCAGCCTTTCAACAATACTGAAATTAAGGTTAGTTGCTTAAGGATAAGGCCAAGTTTTACAGCTTCCATTTACACCTGGCTGTGACCTTGTCACAATTCAAACCACAGTCTGAATGGTTCATGTCTGACATTATGGTGCTGTTATCTAAGACATACAGACACAAACTGTTAACAGGTCTCAAAAAGGCCTGGATGTCATTTCTACTACATCTTTTAACACCTATTTAATGTAATCTTTGTAATCTTTTAGCACCTATTTAGGATCCATATTTTAAAAAAAACTTTTTGCATGTTGAAGGCATTTACACATTTTTCTATTAGGCTGTCCATTAAGCTAAATTTGCATGAAACTAAACTATGCTCTGCATCTCTCACTGTCTGTTACTCCCTCTCACGTCTGTGTCATGTCCTGGCAATCTGTCCCCCTCTCTCGTGCTCTCTCTCTCTCTAGTTGCAGACAGGATAGCATTACATTGTCAGTGGTAATTTAACTCTCATCTGTCTTCACTAATTATTGTCACATTCATCAGATTCATCAAGGCAAGAGGGGCTCTCATGGGGATTGCACCATTTGCCGTTAATACAGCATCAGCTGCTATTAGGTCCGGGAAACTGAGAGGTGAGTGTGTGTGTGTGTGTGTGTGTCACTAGAGGGACAGCGTGTATTCATCTCTAATTAGACCAAGCTGTGTGATTAATTATACAGTCCGCCTTTTTTACTCCAAGGCCTGAGGATGGTGTTGTTGATGGGAGGAGAAATAAATATAGAAGATGAAAAAGGGGGGGACAAAGATGGAGGGAGATCAGATGAGGAAAAGAGAGGGAAAAACAGATGGAGATGAAGAAGTGAGAGGTGGTGAGCAGAGGAAGGGATGCTAATATGAGGGGAGGGAAGAGTGAGTGAAGAGAAAGAGAGGAAAAGACAGTTAGCAAAATCCAGAGGGAGAGAGAAGAAGCGAGAGAATGGAGCAGAGAGGTGAAGTGTTTTGTCATGTGCTCTCAGCATAATTCCCACCTGACAAAAAGGCCTTGAATCAGGGGGGAAATTGCAACTTGTCACCCAGCAAATAAACTGCCCTGATAACTGATTAATAACGCACACCTGGGACAGCTGCACACACACACACACACAGGCATACACACACTCTCACACGCAGATGTAGGCACATGCTGAGACACACTTGTAAACAGAGAAAGAGCCAACACATCATCAATGCATATGCAAGTACTCGCACATGCTGATGATTGCACTTACCCTCTGCATGCACACACACACAATTATATGCATTCAGATTGTGAATTTGGAGCCAAACTCCAAAAAGAATCCCACAAATTTCAGAAAAGCAACTTCCATGTTAGAAAAGAATTTTAAGTTTCATCAATCAGAACAAGAGAAACATTTTTATGCCTTTTTAAAAAATGTTTACCCATTATGTGAACAGCACAGGTACACACCCTGGTTCATTAGTTAAACTGTACTATTATGAATTTCATGTTATAATGTTATGTCATACATGATACTTTAAAGGTGCAGCCAGTTGTTTTTGAGTTCATTTAACAGAAATAGAGAACATTTTGCTCATTAATATATATTGACTCATGTGTAACTGTCGTCCAAACCTATGCTTACTTATCGAAAATGCAGGGAAGCAGGTGCTAGTTTGTGGAAGCCACCATGTTGCCGCGCCATTTTGAATACAGTGGCAGACAGACACATATGCAGTACTTTTAATTTAATGGATACAAATAGTTCTTTCAGTATATTCATCACATTTCCACATTATCGTCTTCCTCTTCACCTCAAACCTCTCCTGAACTAAACCATGTTTATGAACAACTAAATGCTCACAAACATGGTTATTTATTCCCAAATGCACTTACTTACTGTCAGCAGATTAGATGTCAGCTGTTTGGACAACAAGCCAGTTAATACCAACAATAGCTGGTTATAAGCTAACGTTATAACAGGTAATATTAGGCCCGTGTGTCCTGAAAATGCTCCAATAAACTTTGATAACGTTCTCAAATACTATGGGCAAGTTTATTTGCCAAGTGTCCCAGTTCAGCAAACTGAGATTCGCTTTAAAGAAAGTTTCACTGACAGGGTTGCTGGAGCCTATCCCAGCTGTCACAGGGTGAGAAGTGGGGTACCCACTGGGTAGGTTGCCAGACTCTCATGGGGCTAGCACAGAAAGCCAACTAGTATAACAAAAACACAGTCACATTCACACCTGCATCAAATTTGGTAGAATTATCGGTGACTCTAATGGTGGTGTCAGGACACTAACTCCAGTTTTGTGGGTGAAAGTTTTTCCTTTGGGATCAATAAAGTCTTCCTGATTCAGATTTCATCCACTACAACCTCATCTTAATGTGGACTATCCTCTTTGCACTTCTTCTTCTACTACTGGATAAGACACGCTACAGAATCACACAATGCCAAAATTGTTATGTAGCAGGAATAAAGCAAATTAACATCCACAGCTTAGATGGAAAAATGTAGTGGTGTTAGCAAACCTGAAAACATCTATGTGTATCGTTAAAGTGTCTGCATGGAGCTGAAATTTTAGGGTCACTTGACCTTTGCACTAATGTTAAAAAGAAAAGGCCACAGATCATTTTAAATGATGTGTCTGTAAGGGAAGGCATAGACGATGTAATATAGCACCACCTGAGCAAGAATAAGAAAAATCTGACCAGCCACTCCCCAGAGACAAAGACAACAACAATGGAAGAGAGAGAATTCAATTACAGACAGATAAAGGATCAGCTCTATTCCTTCCTTTTCCTGAGATCACACACACACACACACACACACACACACACACACACACACACACACACACACACACACACACACACACACACACACACACATATGTGTCAGTCAATATTGGCACACATTGACCCACCCAGGAAAAGCCATTTAGAGTGACATCTACTCTCAGTGTCTATTATACCCTTACACCTTTCTCTCTGTCCTCATAGCCCGGATGTGTTTCTAAATGCTTGCAGGTTCCTGGCCTGTGATCTCCACTGTGATTGGACAACAACAGTGAGACCAAAACGAGGCCAGGCCAGGTCATGCTCAGTGCCCCCATACTCTCACACTCCCTTCAGCGCGCGCGCACACACACACACACACACACACACAAAGACTGCAAAGCCATCTCCTCCAAACAAAACCTCTTCATCTATAGCACAAAGGAGGCTCTCCCGAAAGCCTATCATTTTCACTGGCACTGGGTCGAACGGTGACGGAGCGAGGGAGGAGGAGGAGGAGGAGGAATGAAGGACGGGAGGAAGGGAACAGTGTCGGAAATTGGATCAGAGCCGAGTGTTGTCATTTGGAGTTTTATCTGCAGAGCCTGATGCCCAAAAGGTCATCTGACATAATGGCTGATGAATTTAAAAAAAAAAGAAAAAACGTGCTGAGCAGGATTTTCATTTGCAATTTTCAATTTATCCAGACGGAGCCTCTCACCCCCCTGATAACAGTCTCGAGCCTGTCAGCGCTATCGCACTGCCTGTCACAAACATCAAGCAGCTGTAGCGACCAGAGAGCGACTTAGACAGAGATGGAGATAGAGAAAGGGAGACAGGCCAAAGGACAGACAAGTGGTGAGGAGACAGATACAGCTAATCCCAAATAAAGGAAGAAAAACAACAAATGGATTACCATTAAGTAGTAATATAAAAGAGAGAGAGAGAGAGTGGCAGGCGTGGAAAAGGTCAAGGAATGAGAAACATGAAGTCTGTTTCACCACCTGATCTGCAGCTGTCAAGCACTCACCAGCCCTACTTACCCTTATTTAAGCAGCATCAGTTTAAAAACGATTTTTCACATTTATTGTTTCACATCGTTGATTTTCGGCGAATGACTGCAGAGTCAGACTTTCATGATTGGCAAAGAGCCACAAGGGTCACAAGGGTCAAGTGAAGGTTCAGACCTCATGGTTTGTTGGATTTGGCGCTCCAGCACCAATGAAGCACTATGGGGTGAAAGTCAGTTACAAGTGTAACCTCTTAAAGACAGCAGGGAGAAAGTCATCACAATGATACGTATAAAACATGTTCGACTGAGGCAGAGGAGTGTTGATGACACACGTCTGAGCAGCTTTTGGAGTTTTTTTCTTTCTCATCACCAACCGGTCGCGGCAGATGGCCCCGCCCCTTCCTGAGCCTGGTTCTGCTGGAGGCGTCTTCCTGTTAAAAGGGAGTTTTCCTTCCCACTGTTGCCAAGTGCTTTCTTAGAGGGGGTTGTCTTATTTGGGGCTTTAACTCTGTGTTATTGTAGAATATTTTTCGTACAATATCAAGTACCTTGACGCATGGTTGTTGTGATTAGGTACAATATGAATAAAATTGAATTGAACTGAATGTTTTTACTGAATTTCATTTCATTGAAAGATATTCCTCTTGTCACACTGACCTTCAAGTTGTGTTTTTAAATATTTCATTTTGTAGCCTTTGTTAGATCACAGTATCAATCAGCCTTAATAAAAAGGAGAAAATCACTACTTATTAGTCTTTAAATTGCTCACAGTGGTCTTCACTTTCAATAATCTTGAATGGTAACAAGTGAACATTCGAGCTGCCAAACTGAGCAGAACCTCTGTTGTCAACTTTCATGTATGTAGATTAAATATTGTGTTGTGTATGTATTAATGAGTTTGTAAGGCTTTGTTTGTTTGTTTTTTCCAAACAGTTGTGTTGACCAAAAGGTCGCCCAGGGGTTGAGGGTGATGCAAGCTCAAACCCTGGGCGACCTTTTTCAATCACCTGGCAACTGAACAGATCATTTCTCAGAAGGCAAACTGTCTCCAAGCTATCACGGTTTAACTCAGACTGGCTGCAATCACTTGCAGACAGATTGAAGAAAGCTTGTAAATAACTGCCCTCTCAAATCTAAATGGTAGCATGTTGCAGTCAGTCTGAGTTAGTTTGTGCTGATGAGATTAAGTGGTTGCCAAGTTGTAGTATTCTGTTTTTATTGCTGCATAAAAGAAGAATTGCAGACTGCTTGTGATATTTTGCTAATGTTTGTGCAAAATGACACAAGACACAAAATCTGTGAGCTTCTGGCTGAACTTGCTAAATTGAATTTGGCAAAGTTTGCAATTTTCATCAATTTATCTCAGTTAAAGGACATATTATCTGTAGATTATAGTATATAAGTAGACTGCCTGTAAATGCAGGCTTGACCCCGTTTATTCACAAACTGAGAGCAGGCTGAATCTGTTTTATGGCCGTCTTGACACACCAAAGTTCCTCTCAAGATAGCAAGAGCTGCAAGTGGTCACAGGGTCCCTGTCTGTGAAGCAACCAGTTCAAAGGCAACAAGAGTGCAAGTTCAGTGTGCATGGTCACATTTTTGGGGTTTTTTTTGGTTGTACCATGTTCTCTGGTCACTGTTTTCCTTAGTGTGCAATTAGCATTAACAAACATTGATCACAAGACCATTACAGCCAACTTTGAACCTCTTTGAGTGTGTATAGTTGTTGACACATTCACACAGGTCATCTATCATAATGAACAGCCCAGAGTCACACAGTACCCACATGTGGCTCAGTTAAGCTGCAGGAGAGCTTGCTCAGTATTTTGCAAAAACAGGTTTTCTGTATGTTTGTTGTGAACAAGTCATGTCTGATGATGTAAAATGACAAGATGCCACAAAAGCTATAAGAATGGGATCTTCAGTATCTATGAATCATTGGTGGATATGACCAGATATGAACAGGATATTCTGTTTTCACTGACAAGCGTTTGGTTGAAACATTACGGCACTGAGAAATTGGCAGCTGAGACAAAGTCAAGGGTAGCAACTGGTAGCTGGACATCTTCTACTTTAAAGCTGAAGTAACTATTGGTTTTGTCTATCGATGATTTGTCACATAAAAAAAATACTAGAGTACTGACCATGATCAGCAAAGACTCTGTAAGTCTCTTCATTCACGGCAAAACCATGGCTCATCAGTAGGGTTGCTGTGGAGAGAATCAGGGCCCAGAGCCAAGGTTTCCAGAGCAAACAGCCTCATATAGCTGCTCCCCATCACTGCCTATTCATCCCTCTGCATCCCACCTGACAGAGAGAGTGAGAGAGAGAGAGAAGCACAGACCAGGCACAGAGGCACAGAGAGGCACTTGGCAGTGAATCCAGGCCTTGCTGGGTTCGGTTGAACAGCTGTGTCTAATAAAGTGTCTCGCCTCAAAGAAAAACGGGGGGGGAAACGGAGTACTTCACAACAATCCAACACTAAGAGAAAGGCAGCAGAGGAGGAAGAGGGGGATGGATGATGAAGAGATTTTGATAAAAGCTTAAATGACAGGGGGGCAATTTCTCCTAACAGGGAGGATAAGGTACAATGAGTCCACTGATTGGTGGATACTCAGGTTTAAGAGCAGACTGTTTGATTTGAAGAGGATCCGCCTGTGCCTGTTTAGATCGATAGCACATTGAAAGTCCTTCCAAACTGCATCTGTCCCTCATGCGTCGTGTACCGAGACTGTAGCATTTGTCGCAGAAAGCAGTGTGCTGCTGAAGGTGGATCCTTTTAAGCCACAGATCACCGCAATGAAGAGCTCTACATGCTGTAAAAAAGGTTTTTAATCTGCTGTGTGTAAAATGCAGATCCATACAAACATGTGCGTTTGTATTCTGTATTCGCCTTTTAATGCAGAAGTATGCTGGTGGTGGGCCCTGTATCTCAGAAGGTCATACTGACATGGATGAAGACAACAAAGGATGCCAGACGGAAAATTGTTATAATGAACATATTAATAACATTAAACATAAAAATCATCTCAATGTAAAAAAAGTAACCTATATATTGCCTAAAGCCAGTGCTGGACTGGGAAAAGAGGCATTTAAACATACAAATCTTTCTGTGTGGAATAGCTGCAAAATCAACCTGCTCTCCTTGGAAACTGGAACCTGCTAAATAAATTCAAGGTAATTATTAATGGTTTGTATGTTACTTCGTTCTATATACAAAAAAAGTCCCCACCTGACCCTTTCAGAACAAGCATATCTTTTTTATGTATGATAGAATTTCTGTAATTAATGAAAGTATGGACAAAAAGCCTTATAGTTAGAAACTATGATTCTTACAAATGTGGTTTGTATCATCAGCCTATAGGAAGTACTGTATAAAGACATAAAATATGTTACATTTGACCTCTGACCTCTCATTCAATAGATTGATCTGAAGGTATAATAAGGTTATATCACGAGCTATTTAACCCTTTAAGACCTACCATAGAACCAAGTTCGCCAGAGCTTATATTATATTTTTACATGCTGTGGAGCCATTTTTGGGAGCATTTCAAGTTGCTATACATCAATACAACCATTATAGCCCAAACTTTAATAATATGTCTGCATTAGGTGCATAGTAATTACATAAATTGCAAAAAAGTGCAATAAACTACAAAAAAATTGAAAATCGTTTTTGTTTTTTTAACATATATTTCTAGTTAGAGAAATTTAAGAGGCTTATCCCTCAAAACTGTAAATACAAAAAAGTTACACAAACTAGTTTCCCACCACAGGAAATTTATTTTGAGTGTCTTCATAGTTTTATTTTTGAAATACACCAATTTTTATATACTGCAGGAAAAACGAAAATAAATATTATAGTGCAAATTTGCAAAATAACAGCATATGCATCAAAATAAACTATTTCCAGCAGTGCAATATGAGTCTTAAGCATCCCAGAAATGACACAGAAAGTCATAAAGTCAAACATAACTTTTTAAAACACATAACAAGTAAAACACAAGCTCATAAGGCCCCGATCGTAAAAAACTACATTTCCGCAAAATGACGTCACTTCCGGTTTCGGGCAGGTCATGCGGTCATGTGATAGTTCGCGCTGATGGACGTAGGAAGTGTTACAAACAGCTGATGGATCGGCGAAGCGTGTTTCTGGAATATCATGTTTTTGTTGCTGCAAGTGATTTTTATGCAGTTTTTGCAAAGCTATATGTGGAAGGAAACTGTGACCTAGGACAAGCTGATGGCATAAGATGTAAGTACAACTCCTCCGGTTTCATATGCAAAAAAAATTATTGCGCTAGCTTACTTGGTTTCAGAGCTACCGGGATTTAAAAATAGTTACGCAAAACAGAGCGTGCCCGCTCCGATCGGCTGTAAAGGGTTAAAATGTTTCTTACGGCCATAGCTTGTATTGTAACATATTGGCATATAGCGAATGTTATATAGGGATTCTAAATATCACCTTACTTTGGATGTTCGACCTCTTCTTCAAGGTCAAAGGTCAAACTTTCGTGAAATGTCTCTTATCTTTAAAACTGCTTTAAACTGCTGCCTTTGCCTTTGTTTGTATTGGCCACATGTAGGACATGATGCTGGTGTTCGGGGATCCTAAATATCACATTGTAGTTTGCATCTATGTCACATATGACCTCTGACCTCACTTTTACATTTCGCATCTGCCTTTCTTTTACGTTGACCCCAAAATGCATTATATTGTTACAATAAGCTGCCTAATAAGTTACAAATATACTGGGCTATAATATTAAATAATATGATCAGGATATTCATGTCGAGTTATTTACAAATCAATACCTTCTTATAGTCATTGGATTTACAATTCTTTAATCATGGGTCACGTGATTTTTATGGGTTTGTTTTCCGTTCAGGATGTTGCAGGGTGAGTTTACATAGATGGATGGGTCTGTCCCTCTTGCACAACATTGTAAATATCTTGTAAAAAGGCGCACTTGATTCTTTTCTACTCTTTTTATTTCTATTTCAAACAGCCAGTACAATTAATGCCTTCTGCCCCAATGCACAAGTCAAGAACACTGAATCTAGATTATTTCTATTCATCAATAGAAATAAATGGGCTGAGTTATATATTTCAATTAAAGACTCGTTATTTTATTATTCTTGACACAAGGACACACCATTGCTAGTATTTTTTTTCCTTTAAGACCCTGTGCACTGCTGGCCTTGTCATAACATCCCATTCTGAAATCATTTAGGCTTTTAACAGCCCTCCTGAAAGGCTACCATACCTTTATATATTTCCCCACAAATCAGACTTTGCCCAAATTTATCAAAAAAAACCCCAAAAAAACACAACAACAACAACAACTTTAAAACAAACTGGACGATTACTTGCTTGCTGTTCAACTCCCGGTCAAAGCATGCATGTTATATGTGTCCATTCCTGAAAGAATCTCTACACAAAGCACATACTAAAATCAAGCACACCTTAGCAAACATGTTTTACGATTACAGGTGGAGAAACCCAGAACAAAGTATGAAAAACACTCTTTCATTTTAAGGCAGACTGAGGGGTGGGGGGCATCTAGAGGAGAACAGCAGCACGATGGCCTTGAGAAAATGGATCCTCGCTTCCCAACACCTTTGTTTGTCTCAGAGTGCCACAAGAGAGCCCTGCATGTGTACATGTGTATGCGTGTGTGTGTGTGGTTGGGGGGAGAGTACGTGGGGAGTGGGGGGATGCTGGGCTGTGTGACAGAGTCTCTCTCTGCATTAATTGCTTAAATTGAAGCGCTGCCACGTCTCTCTGAGAGACGCTTTGATATGATAATGGCAGCCTTCTCAGCACAGGAGAGGCCTGCTTTGTGTGTGCGTGTGTGTATGTGTGCGTGTTTGTGTGTACGTGTGCGGATGGTAATTTAGTGGCATGCACCTGCCAGCACGCCACTGTCTCCTGTCGCCATCAACACAGCCAAGGAGACAGGCAGAGTCAGACAAACAGATTCAGGGAGAGGGAAGGCACAGCCATGTTGATCGGGTTTGGGAAAAGATGGTGAGAGGGATGAAAACTGAGGGCTTGAAAATGACAGCGTGTCTCTGCGCTGCATGCTGCCTACAGATGGTCGACAAACGAAAGGAAAACCTTTTAGAAGAACGATGCTCCCTCCATCCCTCTGGTAAAGTTCCAGAAACTTGTAGGCTCTTTAAAAATGTCACTGATGCTCGCTTGTCCTCCATAACAACTACTACTTTGATCATTTTATTACTAATTTTATTATTAATCTTCAAATCTAACACTTCTTGATGTGTCTGGTTTTAAACACAAGACAAATTTTTGTTAATCTTATTTAGTTTAGTTAATCTTACTGGCTGCCACAGAAATAAATGTGATGTTTATGGTTGTAGGAAATCGTATTACTAAGATACAAAGTGATATTAGCTTGTCTGGATCAAAAAACAATCAGGTACCAGTTGCAATGATCCTTGACTAGATTTCTAAAGTAATAGACAGTAAAGTCAGTTCTAATATTTTAAGAATTAACATTTAAAATTTTTCTTGTAACAAGCAGTGAACTGTGTGTATTCTTTGTGTTTTTATCTGCTTTAATGTCCTGTAATTCCACTTCGATGTGTCATTCCCACAGTTAATGATCCAGTCCTACCCAAACTAGTTAAAGTCAACCTTGTTCATCATGCGTCATGGTCACTGGCGCGTCAATGAAATAACGGTTCCTCTGGTGATGTCACAGGTCAGAGGGGGTGCCATTAAAACACTGGCATTCCCATGGCAACACTGAATTCGCTGCCATGGTGGTAGTCGTGGTAGCTGTGAGAGATGGTTTACTGGAAAGGAAGTGAGTGTGTGTGTGTGTGTGTGTGTGTGTGTGTGTGTGTGTGTGTGTGTGTGTGTGTGTGTGTGTTGAGTCAGGCTTTACCCAGAAACCCCTGCAGCTCCAGGAGGAGAAAGGAAGCACTGTGTTCCAAGCTCTGACACACACACACACGCATCCTGGTTACTTGCTAAGCCAGCTGACCTTTACACAGGCCGCCCACAGATGACCAGTCCACCACCATGTGATGCAGTAGGTGGCCAAATCTACTAGACACATACACAACCCCTGAGCTCACACATAATCATATCAAAGCTATTTTAGATGGCAAACATATCTCAGGATCTTGTGAGCTATTTTAAAAACTCTGTAGTGCACTTAGAAAATGATTTGGAACTATTATTTAAAAGATGGACGTAGCCGCTGTGACTTCACCCAGATGCTCAGTATGTGAAGTCCCAAATTGAAGTGTTGTTTGAAGCATCATATCTTGCTTTATCATCTATTTTACTTTACATGGAACCATAATTCACTAAATGAAACCCATGCTTTATCGAAGCAGATTTGAGTCTAGCATTTAAGATCACAAATTCATCATTAGAGTGCTTATTGAAGTAATAAATTACGTGAGCAGTGGGATAATTTTTCCCTAGCCTTTTATACAAATAATTCTTATCGCACCCTGGGCAGTTGTCCCTCTGCTGGACATGCTGGACATGGCTTTACTTTTCACATTGGGAGGTTTTGTCCATCTTTTATACGGTTTTATTCCACATTGACTTCAATAGAGCAGACCAGAGCAGAGAGCCAGTGATTACATACAATGATGTTATTAAACTCTTGCTTTTGACATGGTATGGTAGCTACATGTTACAGGTTTGTAACCATAACGAATAATTTATGCTCAATTTGAGCAAGTATTACCTGGTAGTCTGTGACATAATAAAGTGTAAACTTTATAGCTCATCATAGGTTGTTAAACGTTTTTCAAAGTTTGGCAGGATTTTGTTGTAGTGCTAAAACATGCAAAAAAAATTATGGTTGTCTCCAAAACTAGAGCGGTTATTTAGCCCCATCTTTCTATTTTTTACGTTTAAAATAAAAAGACAAAGAAAAACAATCTAAAGACCGCAATGAAAGAAAACAACGCAACACTTAACACTTAACAACACTTGGTAAAGTGCTTTCATAAAGGTGGAGGGGGCAGAGCCTCAGTATCCTGTTCCTTCCTGGAGATGACATAAGTGGTACCAACTGTTGTCTTCTGCTGTGCATTCAGAGATGCTCTTCTGCATACCTTGCTTGTAAGGTTGGCTGGAGGAGTTACTGGATTACTCAAACAACAGTGCTAAAATCACCTTTCTTTCCCATTGTGATGCTCAGTTTGAATAATAGCAGGTTGTCCTGACCATGTCCATGTGCAGATTTGCTGGCAAATGACTGACTCATTAGGCAACCGCATTAACAACCATTTGAGCAGGTGTATCTGTGAATTACAACGGCAAAAGCTATCCTTTGAATTTTGAACCTTATTTTATTATGAATAAGCTTTGGGAGTTAAAGTAAGGAGCTGTGAGGAAAGAAGTGAGGCTTTGGATTTTGTGCTCTTGAGCTTACAGTTTGAGAGCAGTCTGTGGAGCTGGGAGAGTCAGTCAGAAAATCAGTGTTTTCTACAAACACTGGGTCTGACTGAACTATCACACACTATTAATAGACTCTGGGCAGTGTCACAAAGAGTTGCTCCTCTTGTTCACACTGTATGTGTGTCTTTAGTGCATGTGTGTTCATCTTTCGCCTGATGCCAAAGGCCCCATTCCCATCCCTTGATCTGGAACAATGTGCTTCAGTCAGAGAGAGAGAGAGAGACAGAGCCGCCTTAGAAACTGGGTGCCCTGAACGCACACACAGACACACAGCGCACACACACACTTCCCAGCCAGTTTCAACCCACTCCTAACCCACTACCACTCTTCCATTCAAACACAAAAAAGCTAAATATGAATATATGATTCCAGTTAGTTATATAATAAATGCAGCCTCACACACAGATTGTAACACCATGTTCCAACACTCGCTGCCAGAGGTCACATCCACGCTCCACTCCCCACAGCTTTCCCAACCAATCTCCTCATTAGGGAAATGTTTGTCCCAGTTGGGAAGGTGGGAAGGGTGAGAAACAGCAAATGAAAAAAGACAGGGAGGGCACTGAAGAGTTAGAGACTTCAATGAGTAATTGCAGCTGCCTACTTTCTTGCCAAATTTTGTCACTTCAAGCTTCCACAAGAGGTTATAGACTTTTAAGCAGTGAGAAAGAAATCTCATGAAAATTCAAGTTCTCTCCCACAAAAAGACTACAACTGTGGTTAACAAGTCTTATTTCTAAGGCGCACCATGTTTGTGCTCAGTCATATTCATCACAACCACGCAGCCACACACACAAACAAACTGACAGTCAGCAGTTTGCAGTGTGCTCGCAAAATTGGGGTGAGCTTGGCAAAAAAGTGTTTACCTTTCAGAATACAGCAGAGCCAAATGCAGGAATGAAAACACTTTAAAAGCTTGTATGGATGCACGCATCATTTGCATTTTCGCAATTTCAAAGTAAACGATTTAATGAAAGTGTTATTCATGAGTCTTCATCTTTAGGTGGATGGGAGCAGTTCGTGAGTTGTAAAAGTCGTACAGAAATGCTGGTCTGCTGTCCTCAGAGAAGGGAACAAACAAAGGAAGGATTTTGTCCACCCATTCTTGTGAATACTTAGCTATTTAGATGACTTTATTGGGGGGTGGGGGGGGCTCTTCTGGGTCAGTAAAATAAAGCCAGTGCAAAAGGGCGTTATATCTGTACAGCAGTCTATGGGAAAATGCCGCTCTGTCTTGATTGTCCTGCTGAGTTCATGTGCTCAGTCAGGGATGGGAATTAACAAGAATTGAGTGATACCGATTCCATTATTGATGTCACTTATCAATTCAATGCCTTATCGATTCTCACTGGCTCCGCTTTCAGAGTCACCACCACCACTAAGCAGCATATCAAAGTATTATATTAGTGCAAATTGACTGCATGCTCTGTGGTCCAAAGTTTGTGCACGTTGGAAGTATTTGCCCTCTTCGCTGTGAACAGTGTTGGGCTCGTTCCTCTAAAAAAAAATTGTTATTGTTACACATATTACACAGAACACCTTTCTTACAAGTAAGTAAAAGTTGTTACTTAATTACTCCCAGGAAAATATACTACTCATTACCTTGCTTTAACATTGCTGTTACTTGAGGACACCTAACCTAATGAGGACACACATATGATCATGCTGTCAGTATTACACAAAGTAACTCTGAGTAGAGCACAAGGCTAACAGCACAAAGCAAAGTTGAAAACCAGCACAAAGAGACTTCAAAGCAGTTGCCACAGTCATGCTACTAAACACAGATAGAAACGAAGGCTACTGCCTGACTTCTCATCACTTTGTCACCTCTTTAAGTTCAGGGTCTGGCTGCTGGGCATTCACTCAACTTTAACATCACTCTGGGTTCTTTGTGGGAGCATTATACTGTATAGCTTTATACTGTAAGGTAAAGACCCTACAATAATACAAAGAAAACCCCCAAAATCAGATGGCCTCACCTTTCTCCTTTTAACAGGAAGAAACCTCCAACAGAACCAGGCTCAGTGTGGGGCTGCCATTTGCCATGACCGGTCAGGAGTCAGTTGACTCACTAAACAAGATTAAAGCAACTCAGGTTTTTAGTGCAATTAGTAGATAACACCAACCTCTCATCTAATTCTCATTTTCCTTCTGACTCCAAATAAACACCATGGTGGCATCTAATATGTTATAATTGAGGATTCAAAGGTAGGTGATGTCACAGTGACAAGTGTCATCATTTATAAACAGTCTACGGTCTGAAGGCATAGTAACCACAGATGACATCGACTGACCTGCAATCAACCAGCTCAAACTTGGACTATGGTTGCAAATGTGAATATCTGCTAGTTTTCATAGACTTTTAAGATAGAATAAAAATATTTGGGTTGTGGATCATTGTTCAGCTCAGTAAGCAACATGACAGATGAAGAATTAGTGAACAATTAGTCTACTAAGAACTTGATCAATAAGGAAATAATAATTAGTTGCAGCATTTTACTACAGGTGCTACAAGGATTCAGTGGCTAACAACTGACTGATATGAGTGATGAAGATGTACAAGAAGATAGCTTTATCTCTAGTGGACATATACACACACGGACACACTGAAGAAAAAAGAAACTTCTGTGCCAGAGGTTCCTGTTTCCACTGAATGAATGAAAGTCTTTGTTCTCGCTGGCTCACAGCCCTCTTCATGCCCCGCTGCTGACTGGCAGATTGGAAGTAACAAATTGCTGCGTTCCCAGAATGATAATTAGCAAAGCCATGAAGGCGGTTTTGTTTAAAGGGACGTAATGAAGCCAAACTTTCTAGTCACCTGACTGACTTCTGATACCCTTAAACTTCACAAATAAAACTTCACTTCGGACTGAAACTTTGGCTTTTGTTGTCAAGTATAAAATGCATACAGATCTGTCAGTTATCTCTCATGCTGCCCTTCAGTAAATCACCAACATCTACTGTGAACCACGGGCCAAAAAGGTGTAGGATTGTTTTAAGTCCCCTAAAACCTTCCATTGATGTATTTTAGTGAATTTCCCATCTCCACACACACACACACACACACACACACACACACACACACACACACACACACACACACACACACACACACACACACGTATCGTCTTAGGTGTGATGAAAACAGAACTTGGTGGCTTTTTAATAATCAAGTCTCTACAGCGTACAGTCTCCTCCCCTCTCTCGGCTGCATTTAGCACAGCTTCAGCATCTCCATCAACAAGTCAATAGAGCCTCTGGCTCACCGAGACATTAGCTAGGAAGCTATGGAGGTGAGCAGGGCTTATTATAAGCCTCTTAGTGATTCTGCAGGAGGTGAAGAAATGGTCTCTGTAAGGGGAATCAATCCTCGGGTAATTACCTAGCCACACTGCAGACTGCTGAGGAGGAGCAGGACTGGGATGGGGCTGTGAAGGCTAGCGAGCTCCAGTTCAATAAGAGCCTTTAAGGAGAAGCCATTGTCTCAGACTTAAGAGAGGGGAGCAGACTGATAATGATAATGATGACGACGACGATGATGATGATAAATACACAGCCAGTAATCAAGTGGTGTTTGACGGACACAAGTGCACAGCAGGGCTCATCAGAGTTTAGTTGCACGCGGGCAGGCGATCTATAATCTATCCAGCTTCCATCCAGTTGGACTCGCTATCCCAGCACACACTCGACAGACCAGCAGGAAAACAGAGATGAAACGCACATTATCAACCACTTCCAAAAAGTCACACTTCCGCAGTCCAAAATGTTATGTTTCAGTGACACACTGGAGGTATTTTGAGGCAAAGAACTGAAAATGAGAAGAAGATCCAGCTATTCATGTCAAACTTAAGATGTAATATCTCTTTTTCTGTTGTGTCGTTTCATTTCAGACAGTTTTTTAAAGCAAAGAATTAAATCGAAGTTCAAAAAAATCTACAGCAGAGCATGGATGGATGGATGAATTGTCTCAGTTCCTCAAAAGGCAATTCTATTTGTCAATGCAACACCCCTGCATTGGATGCTCCAAAGAGCCTGTACTCAGACAGAGTGCCCCCAAGAGGCAAGAGTTACCAAAGAACTGCATCCTTCCCCATAGTTTTTGCATTTCTCTTCACAGATTATCTCTGATGTATTTTGGGATCAAGAAGTGGTCTCTCTCGAGATTAAATAGTTTCATATATCTCACTTTACTGACTGTTAGTCGCAGTCAGTAAAATAACATATTTCACCCTCCATTTGAAGACTTGATTCTGATTCATGGTATTATTCAATGCTACCTGCTATTTTTCCTGATTAAACAACTAATACAGTCATTTATTGAGAATAGCTATTAAGCACACACCCAGGCGGAAAGACACTCAGGCAGACAGGTTGGTTAGCACAGATAGAAAAGAAAGTTAGACAGGGAGACAGAAGGACGGAAAGACAAACACATAGCTGAAGCCTTGCTACTCTGACACCCGGGAAGCTATTTGCAACAACATACGCAGAGAGGGGATTTGAAAAAAAAAAAAGCTAAAAGAGAGAAACTAGATAAAGTAACAGCACTCTTTCATTTGAAATCAAGAGTTTAGAGGGCAGAGTTCAGCCATAAGTGGCGCGGCTATAACGCGGCGCAGAGGGAAAAAAAATTAATTTCACATTCTTTAATTTTCAGAATAAAATGGCCAGCCATTTCAGGTCGAATAATTGTTTGAACCAATGATTTTATCATTAATCCAACAGCGGCCCCCGAGAGCTGGGGGTCACACCGGAGGTTGATTAGGTACGAGGCTGCACAAAGAGCCCTCCAGTCGATGCCATTGAAAAGAAGCAAGTCATTTAGATTGTGAATTGGTCCCGGGGCTGCGAGGCTCGCTCCATTACAGGCCATTTTCAATTTCAGCCTCACAATAAACATCAAGCCGGGCCAAGGAAATTACAGCATCTTGGAGATGTAGCCGAACAGATAGGTGGGGTATGGACAAGATGACACGACTGGAGGGAGGCGAGGGGAGGGTAATGGTAAGGGCTGGAGTGAGAGAAAGAGCAGAGATTAGCCAGTGTGGAAAACGGAAAGACTGAGGGAGAGAGGGAAGGAAATTCCAAGCTTTACACACAGTGTGCGCATGTGCTCAAGAAACTAAAGAAAGTGGATCAGAGTCCAAAGAAACAGATGATCTTTTGTACTTTGCTGAACTAAATAATTACCTAAAGATCAAAATTAGACCAAGGCTGGACAAACACGGGGGAAAAAAGCTCATCAATAGCTGTTCCACTTGGTTCGTTAACATTAACAGCTCGTACCTTTACTCTCCTGTGAAGTCCAATTAATGTTGGATCACAGAAAACAAACAAGCACACTACAAAAAAAATCACAATTTATCATGCCAACCAAGGACCTGACATCATTTAACCACCATAGTTTACTTTAATATCACACATTTCAAAAACACAAACACACAAAACACAGGAAGACGTAAAAAATAACTAATTTAATGTTGTCAAAGAAAAAAAATCAAAGAATACATAAGCTGGTTTTGAATATCTCATCGGCTTCATAAATACAACCCCAAAACAAGGGTTTTGTACTGAGAATTCACAAGAACGAGTTTAATTAGTTTAATCTGTGCTCATGCCTCAGATCAATGAGCATAATTTCACTGCTTCTCTCCAACAATGCTCTTGTTTACTCATAGTACATAAAAATCCACATGAGACTGAACTTAATGACAAAATACATAATTTGACAAAAATTGCTTTGTCTGTGAACAGAAAAAAAACCCTCTCCGTACTTTTCTTCTCTTTTACCTTCTTTATCCACGCGGTGTGTAAGGTTTCGAATTAACAGCAGGACTGAAGAGGCTACACCTCTCTCACCCACCTAGTTATAAACCCATTGTGACACAGATAATTGCTTACTACATTTGAGAAAACCGGTGACCTTTAAACAAAAATGGTTCTTCCACCCAGATAACAAAAGAAGAAGAAGAAAAAAATCCAGTTTGTACTATTAAGAAACCCCCTGTGCATGCAAACAGAGAGAATAAACTAATGTGCAAAGTATCTAGAAAACTACTCATGCCAGATCACGTTTCTTTGACAAAATGCTTTGTTTGTTTGTTTTTATTTTATTAACAAATATTAAATAAAATAATCAGTGATTTTTTTTTTATATATATATAATTTGACATTGGAGTGACGCCTTTCTCAGAAAGTAACACAGTCGACAAGGACATACTTTCTTGATGTTCCACTAATGAGTCATGGGTCAACCTGGAAACCAGTGTTTGCAGAATACATGCACGACTTCCTGCTCGAATGGAGGGATTAAAAAAAATAGTGACAAACAAATACATGTGATGTGTGTGGACTGATAAAAACATTAACTTCTTCAGTCAAGGCACAAAACCAGGTTTTCTATGTGGTTTTCTACCACCTTATGTTTGACTGGCACTCTTAATTACATCTCACTGCAGCCTTTTCTCCAGTGATCCTTTTAATGGACTCTGCAAGGAGAAACTCCACCACCAGCTGTTTTGCTCAAGACTCATAGGACAGAAATTCACCGGAGTTTCTGTGCAGAATTTCTTCATTTTGAAAATTTAAGTGGAACCGTGACTGAAACTTGACCTTCCTGCTTGCTTTTTCTCGCAGACATGAGAAGTAGGTCCACCCAGTCCACTGAGATCCTCACTCAAGACCGAAGTTCCAGGATATCACAGAGTCCGCTAAACACCCCCCATTAGTTACTTCCTCAACCAATAAAGACACACAGTAATCATCCATCAACACTTTCAACTTAAGCATCCCTATGTGTGCCGCACGAGCCTCTTGTTGTAGTAATATACCAGATATGCCTTCACTATCGTGACAATAGAATAATTAAGCTTCTGGCACGAAAGTGAATACAAACAGCAGACATCTGCTGCCGCTGCATGGGTTTACACTGAAGCCTCAAGACTAGGCAGGAGACAATCAGCTGGTTTGTCTCAAAGCAATTATCCACATCACCTAACTCCTCTGGGTCAATCATATGGAGTATGGAGATAACCTCAATATTTAAACTAGATGTGGTAGAGTATATCTGTGTGTGTGTGTGTGTGTGTGTGTGTGTGTGTGTGTGTGTGTGTGTGTGTGTCTATGGCAAGGAATCGTACCTAGGGATTATAAAATGTACATTTTTTAGAGTCTGTATCCACAGAAAGCTGCATTTTCTAAGCTTCCTTCATTCTCACTGTGTAATTATTCAACACAGCTGCACTCATCAATGGCACATTTCATCAACCAATCAAAATCATATACACTTGCTGGACACTCTCTGGTACACCTCAATATTGTCCGGTTTGACCCGCTTTCCTTCAGAGTACTTTGTGCACATCCATATTGGCATGATGGCATCACACACTAGCTGCACATTCGTCAGCTGCACATCCATGATGCAAACCTCTCGCTCATTTACCTGTAAAATGTGCTCTCTTGGATTGAGACCTGGTGGCTGTGGAGGCCATGTGAGTACAGTGAACTTATTCATAAATAAATTCATAGCTGTGGTATTTAAACAATGTTCAGTTGGCATTAAAGGGCCCAAAGTTTGCCAAGAAAATATCCTTCAAACCGTTACACCACCACCAACAGCCTGAACTGCTGATACAAGGCAGGATGGATTTATGCATTCGTGTTGTTTATACCAAATCCCACCCTACCATCTGAATGGTGTAGTATCACACCAGGAAATGTTTGCCCAGTATTGGTGAGGCTGTGTAAACTGTAGTCTCAGTTTCCTGTTGTTGTGTTGTGTTGTCCTGTAGCGGACAGGAGCAGCACCCAGGGTGGTCTTCTTCAAGCCCATCCACTTCAAGGTTTAATGTGTTGATGCTCTTCATATCTTGGTTTAATGAGTGGTTACTTGAATTGCTGTTGTTTTCCTATCATTTCAAAACAGTCTGTCCAATATGGATCACCTTTCTTCCCCATTTTGATGCTCAGGTTGAACTTCAGCGGGTTGTTTTGGTCATGTCTACATGTCTAAATGCATTGAGTCGCTGCCATGTGATTGGCTGGTTGGATTTCTACTTTAATGCAGTTAAACAGATGTACCTAGCAAAGTGAGAGTATTTCAACTGTAGTGAAGGAACAAACTATTCTTACTCTCAGAAATAAGCCACTCATTTAATAAACAAGAATACCGATTTGTAATCTAGGAACAACAAGCACAGAGAGAAGTTCTAGGTCATCGATAATTAATAAAACTTTATTAAAATTATTATTATTTACTTGTAATGTGTCTCAACAGACTTTTTGGACAGTGTCCCAATCTTGTTTATTGGAATGTTACTATCTAAAATGTTTTTCAAATGTTGTGATATGATGTCTTTGTATCAATATCAAATCCACTTTTTCCCCACTTTTCTTACAGTGATGATGGAAACATTTTTAAAGCCAACCAAACCTGTCAGAAGCTTTCAGTAGCATCTGCTTTTCAATCCTTAGTGATATAGAATATTTGAAATGGTTACAGTACTCCTTTTCCTTGGTATGAATATACCAATGTCAGCTTGCTATCTCTTCTCTATGAAAGCTGGCTCCATACCACACTAGCAAGATGGCCCCGCCCCCATCCAGTCACAGTGCGGTCTTTTACTTAAGGCTACAATAATGAGTTTCTGTGAAGCATGTCGGTATATATCCTATAAGAACAGTAATTACCCCAATTTAATTTCTTTCCACTCATTTATTGCTTGAAAATGATTAAGATTGCACAGCTTTTTATTTTTTTTAATTGCACTTGACTTTTATATTATAGATGTTAAGAGGCTTATAATGCTTTACTTAGGAATAGATATGTTGGAAACATTTGCTGTTTTGCTTGCACTTGAATGCATGAAGTCTATTAAACAAGAGCATTTTTCAAGTACTTTTTGTCAGTTTAAAAATGTAAGCTGTCAATATTGTGTACATTTATTCCAAAATTGTATCAAAATTGGTATTGAATCCAAGTGCTACTGTAATTAGAAGTTGTAGTACTGTGATAGCACCGGAAAAAGAGCACAAAAGTTCATTTAAAATCAAAGATAATGAGGACAAGAACAATAGTAACAACCTCCAACACACTGAAATAACAGGTCCAATACTGGTAATCAAAACTAATTTGTAAAGTCAGACTTACAGATCAGAAATAAAGTCAAGTTCATCACAACTTTGCTTGCTGAGCTCCTTTTTTTATTTCCTTTCAGTTCAGCATACAATAATAAAATAATTCAGTGGGATAACTTTACAGTTGGAGAGCCAAAGTTGACCAAAACCAGTTAAAGTAGAAAAAAATTGGGGAAAGGTTTATTGCAATCATCATATAACGTCTAAGCAAAGCACCCCTTTAAAAAAAGACATCAGACTTCATCGTAAAAAGAATTAATGACACCAACCAACTGTGCATTTCCACCTTCTTTTTTATACATGCGAAATGAGAGGAATAATTTAGGTGCAGTTCCATTCAAGGCCATAAAAGTCAAAAGAAGAGAAGCTAAACAAAAACCAAGGCAATAAAAAAAACTTTCTCTCTGTCGGCATTAAGAACATTAAGCAGCAGCGTTTTCTCCCCATCTGTGGCAGAAAATCAATGGTCGCGGCCTGCGAGGACAGCCGAAGGCTAATTTTACCCTGCATTTTCTCTGGCGGCTAATCCCGCGGCCAGGAGCTAAACCAAGGAGAGCAAGACGAGGAAGAGGAACAGAGAAGAAAAGGAAGGAAGATCTCCCTCACTAAATGAATATTATCAGCATGAAAACAAAGTGACTACCTGAACAAAGTCCATTTTACAGAACCACTTCAATAGATTTCACCCCCATCTCTCCCTCTCTCCTTCTCTTTCTGGGGTAAGTGGGGGTATTTATGAGCTATAGGACCACTTTAAATACCACCTACCCCCATCCAAAGAACATACACACACATACACACAATGCATAGGACATAGGACATATATGCGCAGGCACCAGGAAACACATGTGCAGACAGTTGTAATGGAATAAAGCTTAATCAAGGTCCTCAAGATGAAGAAAAAGCATTTGTAGAGTCTATCTTAGGACAGATTAAGGCAGTCAAAGAATAAGACTGAACTCTCTAATGGAAGAAGAAAGTGCAAAATGTGATGAGAAAGAAGATGTAGCTGTGGGTGGCAGCAACGCACCAAAGCCTGGATGAACTACCGATATTAAAACTAGAAGAGGCTAGAAGATTTATTGGAAAACGCTGCTACTATCAGGATTCATAGCATTTTCCTATTTAACATATTACATTTTCTTTCACACCCAAATATAATTTATATACATATATTTTGTGATTTTAGGGCATCTGCTTTAAAAACAGCTGGAATTTTCATTCAGGTGGTTATGCAAATTTGAAACATGCGTAAAAACAAATGAATGGCAGCGCACTTCCATTTCCAGCCCTCTCAGACATGGAAGCATACACGCGCCCGGCGTGCATGTCACAGC
Organism: Maylandia zebra; assembly: GCF_041146795.1. NCBI lineage: Eukaryota > Metazoa > Chordata > Actinopteri > Cichliformes > Cichlidae > Maylandia > Maylandia zebra. The sequence continues at coordinate 9,422,513 of NC_135183.1, forward strand.
TCTGGCTTTCACACAAAGAGAGGGAAAGAGGAGTGGCGCTGTTTTAGTCATTAACGAAATGAAGCGAGGGGTGAAATCTACTGAGGGAGATAGATTTCTTTGGAGTCATGGTACATGCACTATCACAGCACGATGCGCACATACGTGCACACACCCACACACACTCACAGAACCAAATCAAATCTTTCTGCTCTGCTACTGATCCGCTCTGCACTGTTTGCATGGGAAGAACACTATACTGGGATTCTGTATGCTGCACGCACCGCTATGTTGATCAAAGTGTTTATGGATGTGTGTGAACAGCTCTATTTTAACCTCATAGTGTATAGTTGGAGACAAAATTATTATATCTCTTATTGCAAGTGTCTGAAAAAGAATGTCCTTAAACCTAAAAGAAAACAAAAATCAGTTTGCTTCCATCGTGAAATGTCCTGACATATAATGAAACATGGTCAAATTTTGCTAAAGTTAGTGACACCTGCAATACGACATGACATGACAAAACAGTTTGTTAGGGTGTAGCATCCAGGCTGCAAAGTGCTGACGATGAATGGGAAGCCTGCAGAAAAACAGCTTCAGGGCTGTGTGTTTAAGGCGACCACCCGGTTAAAAACCTCACAGTATATCTGCACATTTATGGGCGTCAACAACCGCTGAACCGCTTTACACACATATATATCCTCTTTAATGGGAAGATGATATGATGTGTGGGTGGGTGGGGGGAAAGAGAGGGGCAACGGGCAAGGTAAATGGAATAAGAGAACTAGACAAAAAAGGGGGGAATAGGGAGGGTTTAAAAAAGAATGAATTGAAAGGGAGCGATAGTAGGAGAGAGAAAAGCAGGGTAGACGCCTATTCCACATCACTGCCTTCAATTTAACACAGGTGGTAAAGTTAGCAGATAACACTGATAGTTTCGCTAAGGCTGCGCATGAGGAATGATACACAACAGACACAGATGCACGCTAACACACACACACACAGATATTCCACCTCCTTGAGTGGGGTGGGGTAGGAGAGGAGACGGAGAGAGAGGGAAATGCGGGAAACCGAGGACAAAAAGAAAAAAGAGGGAAAGAAGAGAAGGAGAAAGAGAAAAAACCATCAGAGCCTGTCTGTTCCTGCGACTCTGTGTGTGTACCTGGGCGTCTGTGCTTGTCAATTACACAGTACTGAGATAGTTTATTAACCTCTCGGGCCCCGAGGTCAGCTCAGTACTACAGGTTAGGACTTGCAGGTAATTGATGAAGTACACTGGGTCACACAGACCACATCTCCACACCACTTTTTTTTCTCCTTTCTTTAAACTGTACCAGTTGTTGATTTAGAAGCCTTGCAGCTGCCTGCAAGGACCTACAGGTTAGCAACATCAAACCAACTTCAGCTCAGAAAATTGGGCCTGTTCTTCAGCAGCATTACACAAAATTATATTTTCAGGAAACTGGTGAAATATTTACCTGCATTGTGTGGATTTCAGGTAGATCACTGACAGGCTACTTTGATACATGGACTTTCCGTGAAATCATTGTTTATAATATGGTAATAAATAGAGGTAATAACTTTAAACTCTAATTTCAGCAAATGAGCCCACAAACTCATTGGGAGCGTGTTCACAGAGGTTCACTTGACTGTTTTAGCATCAGAAGTCTTTTTGCAAACACTTTCAATTCAAAGTCAATGTACGCTTTAGTGTAATCACTAGAGTAAACACAGTGTACACTCTTCAGTTTAAGGTGCTTCTGCACTGGATTAATTTTACAAACCAGGACGCTACATCCATGTTTTATACCATCTACACATGGAATGTGGATCATGGCCCAGGAAGCAGAGCAGGTAATCTACTAATCAAAAGGTTAGTGGTTAGATCTCTGGCTACTCCAGTGTGCATGCCAGAATATCCTTGGGCAAAATACTGAACCCTGAGGTGCTCCTGATGTTCTTATTGGTGTGTGAAAAAAGTGCTTGTGTGAATGACACATGTTGTTTAAGTGCTATGTAAGAACCAATCGATTTACCATGGCAAAGAAAGAGGTCAGAGCAACTTACAGGTATGTTCATTTATTGTTTTTTTGATCTGTAATCATCATCTTTCTGCGGTTTTAAAATCAGCGTGGGAGCATTTTGATTAGAAGCACTTTGACCAATGGGCTAACTTCCTGGAGAGATATAAGTTGTCTGAAAATGATGTCATAGTCAGCAGCCACCAGTTTCTCACACATAGCCCTCAATTTGGAGCCGAATTCATTTCCGTCCTTATGAGAATATTCTGTGTAACAGAGGTGGTAGTGCTGCAGCATTTTTTTTTACAACATGCTAATGTTAAAAAGAAAAAAAAGCAGACATGATAGTGTGTGGCAGGTAAGGCCATCATCCTGCTGCAGAATCAATGCTTCCCTCATCCTCATTTGCAATAAATCAAAGACTCCGAAGAGACAAAAGACAAAAACTATGACTGTCACAATATCCACCTTTTGTTTGAAGCACTGCGTCGTTCGTTAAGGTGCGATCAAAGCAGCTTAATGATGAGCGGAGAAAGATAAATGAGGAACGGCACAAACCTTAATGAGTGATGGGAAATGGAGAATAACTACTCTCTTGTGGAAATATTCGGTATATTCATACTCGGCGCTGTTGTGGGGCACAAAAGAGTGTGCGAGTGTGTGTGAGTGCGTTTGAGTGTGAATGGAGGTAATGGGCAGTGCAGCTGGCCGGCGCTCAGTTTAAATGGTGCCTGATTGTTTTAGCTCATCCTGGGTTTGATGATGGAGACGGTGTTGTTGTTCGAACAAACGTACAGCGCAGCAAGTGCACATCTGTGGGGCGCTAACAGGTGTGCAGGAGACAAGAGGAGAGCTAGTGTGAGAGAGCGAGAGAGAAAGTGCATTTTGGAAAACATCCCAGCATCAAGTAGAAGCCAAATTAAAGAGAAAATCAAAGCCTTTTTCCTGTCCACTTGAAGATAATAGCACTGTTTGTACAGTATACGAGAGAGCGAGGCGTACTGTGACTCTGCATTATATCAGCTGGGTTTAAATCAGCTAAATATGGGCAGCTTCAGTTTAGATAAGCGACAATATGATAATCACAGGAGTAAGAGCAGATGGTTGAATTTTGCTGTTGACGAAGGTAAGCCACACATGAACAAATGCACATGAACAGCCTAACATTAAGCCCCTGTCTTTGTCGAAAGTCTTATGCCAGGTCCACAGGTAGTAATATGGTGCTATAACAACCGCTGTCCTGCCGGCAGATGTTGTAACCTGGCTGCAGGAATTTGCTTTCATTCGATCGCCAGTTCATTAGGCAAACACTTATGAGGCAAAGAGGACGGATGTACAGTTGTTATTCCAGTTTATTTGGAAGGTGATGGATGTCGTTGCTTCTGTAGGCCAGTTATACTTTTCCAAACATACTTTAGAAACTATATGGAAACTTTGTACAGCTAAATCGTACTGAATACTGAAAAAAATAAAACGTGTGCTGCACAGCTGTTTCCACGCCCTTTCACATGATATATTATATACTCAGTGTGGTCTTGAATTTTTTTCCAGGGTCAACTTTGACCTTTGGTGCTAACAATGAAGGTCAATGTTAACTCCTTAGCCAACCTAGATACTCATGTCCCCCAGGACCTAATATATTGTTGTGAAGTCTGAAGACGATCCATAAAAAATTGTGGGTAATATAAACTTTTTACTGATTTATATATTTGGTGTGAAATTTTTCACCAAAATGAAATCAGCTCGATGCATTATTGTTAATTGCAATCACACAAAATTTGAAAATATCTTAAAAAGTGTGGATGCTAGACTGCTAACAACAAACAGACAAGTAAATAAATGGATGAAAAACAAATATGTTATGTCTCAATATAGTTATAAACTGACCTTCTCTGTGTGTTATAACATTGAATCTGTTGCGTTGCTTTTACAGTGTTATGTTTTGGCTAATTCCAAACCAATCAGCAAAGCTGTTGGCTTGGGGAAAGCTCGGTGTAATCAAAGTTAGGAATGCTTACAGAGAGCAATCTCTCTGGTTAAAGAGGCTCGGGATTCACTGGGCAGTACAAATTCATATTTCAAGGGCTGTTTTCTGATTGCTTCTCTTGTTTGAATACAACCGTCTATCACTAATCTTTCAAATCAACCCAAGTTCTTCTAAGGAAGCATAGCTTGCCATGGTTGCAACCATCACACCAAGCCACTTTTGTAGGACAAGAGTGGCTTTTAGCGCTGGAAAATTACTGGGCTCTAACATTACTGAACTGTCTAATGCTTGTTTACCAGAGGTGAAAATGCCTTCAAAACTCAATGTCAGACCATAAGAAACATCTATCACAGTTTTCTCATTTATAATCCAATCATTTTTTATTGGCAATTTATAAGAAAAGCATGACATTTAAAAAGTTAAAGTATTTTGATATAATAAATATACTGCATATGCATTATGCTAGATAAGATGGACAAAGCAACCAGTAACACCAGTGATACAAAGTAAACAGAAATCATACTTTGCATAAGTCTGTACCAAAATGACCAATACAGTGAACAGAGAACATGATAATCTCACAATAAGGTACAAAAGTTGAAGATCCAGTTACCTTGAAATATCGCTGCACCCCACATCTATTCAAATGTATAGAAATGACACTTTTAAACATGCTGACTGCCCATCCTACTGAAAACCGTATGTATGTGTGTGTCAGTGCTCAGTGACCACACAGCAGCCTTAAACCAGAGATGAAAGTTTAATATCACCCACAAACTCCTTGTTTTCCCCCATCTTCTTCCTCTGCATCCATGCCGCCATCCACGCCCAGCAGGCCTCCCTCCCAGCACAGAGCAGATTATTTGTGCGAGTCTGAGCTGCCACAGCGGACGACGCGCAGGCTTCAGCCACAGCTGTTCAAAAACTAAGACGTTTTAATTTCTTACTTTTTATCGTAGCCACGCAGACCACTTTCAAACTACTTCCCCTTCGCCCAGTTCCACTTCCAAGCCGCCCAAATCTGCGCCTCACCCGCCCAAAAATCTTTACTGCCCACCAGTCCCAGAATGACCTCCCCTCCCTGAAATCTGGCTAGAGCTCCAATCTTGGCTTGATGGGGTGCGTGGAATTAAAAACCAGGCAATTACAGTGAAAAAATTGAAATCTTCTGTTTGTACTGGAGTGGTGTGCTGGGAAGGGGGAGGGGATTAGGCTAAAGCTGGACTGGCGGTTGAATGGTGAATGAACCGAAAGGGTCCCTGAAAGACGCCACTTGTTATTAGAGTGTGTAAACACTGCCAAGCTGCTGAGAAGCTGGTAAAAACACATTGGACATAAAGACGCTGCCTGTGGACACGTCGTATTATCCCTCAGTACATTAACTGGCTGCTAAATACTTGGCTTGAGGATTCCAACTCTCCCCCTTTCTTCATCTCTCTCTCTCTGAAAGTGTCTCCCCCTCTGTAATCTTTTGTAGACAATGAACGAGAGAGAGAAGAGATATACAGCAAGCAAGAGACGGAGCTACAGAGATCTACAGTAGCAAGTCCATTAGGAGTATTGGGTTTATCTCTATCTAACACTGTTTGCTGGAGACTGATCTTAACCCACAAAAGAAAAGAGTTTATTATTGGAAAGCAAATATAGCTTCAACAAGAAAAACCCATAAAGACAGTTTTCTGTATATAGACTATCACTGGAGTAGTTTGTCGGCCAGTACGCTGCTTTGCTTGCTACCTCCATAGCCAATCAAACATTTTGGTGACCATTAAGTTACCTACAGTCAACAGAAACACAAAGAAGACAAACACAAATGGAGAACGTAACATCGTATGCTGAAACTGAATGTGTGTAGCGTCATCACACATACAGCAATTCACATGTTTTTCCTTCCTTCCAGCATGACGCACTAGGGCATAAAGACATGGATGAGCGAGTTTGGTGTGGAAGAGTTTGACTGGCCTGCACAGTCCTGTACTCAACACAACAGAACACTTTTGGGATGAATTAGAGTGGAGACTGAAAGCTTTGGCTCTTTGTATAGCTTTGTTACATGTATACATTATTTGGTCAAGTATTTATAAACGAGCCCGTTTTTTGTCATCTCGCAATATACTATAGTGGTGGTATATTGAAAATATTAAGAATAACACGATAAATTAATTATATTGTGCCATATACGGGTAAAGCAAAAAGAAAAAAGAGCTGCATGTCTGGAAAAACCTGATTTTTCTAGTTTCGATTTTAAAAAAAAGTGTGTAACAGTATAACCGCAGTAAAATACGTGATGCAGAAGCTGCAGCCTGCTTCATTTCATTGACAATATAATGGTATTAGGGGAAAACAGGCACTGAATGCCAGATATTCAGCAGAATGTTCCTCTTACACCGTCTCGCATTTCACTGCTGAACTACTCTGTTATTATTTTTATTTTCCAATTTTTCACGATACATTGTTATTTCCCCTTTTTCAGAACACGCCATGTGTCATGGGGTGCTGTTACAAGAGCACAATGTAGACTAAGCTTACATTCAAATATATTGCAACCTATACTCTTTAAGTCAGTCCATTTCTCCCCCACTGCAGTGAATGAAACCATCTGCATAGTAAGATTACACCTGTAATTATAGAGCCAACAAGCACATGCATTGTCTCTATATGTCTTACACACACACACACACACACACACACACACACACACACACACACACACAGCAAGCAACTGCCCCTGCAAGGCCATTAGAGTAAACCACGTGAGCAGCTCCTATTCACAGCTCTCTATTGTTCACGCCAAGGTAAGTAGGGGAGCCTTCAGACTGTAATCACCTGCACACACGTACACAGAAACACACACAAAAACACACACATTGATGTGGAAATGAGAGGAAGGAGAAAGTGAGAAAATAAATATTAGAATAAAAAACAGCTCCTCGTTGGAGTTCTCTCCACACGTGCGTGAGTGCTCGTGCATTTCTGTAAGAATTAGACGTGCCACCAAAAAACATGAAGTCTAACTCGTTTACCACAAATGGTTGAAATTACAGCCCCAGCCTCTGAAATGATGCATGTGCATAAGCGTGAGTGAGGCTTATATCCTTACATGTCCTTTATAAATGTGATATCTATTATTGTTTAATTATGCGGCTTATTGAGAAAATTAGGTTACATGGATAAGGGCAGAGACTGATGTAAGCATATATTTATGGCTGGTAATACACAGGTTGAGAGGGTATGAATATTTTCAATAGCTGCTTCTGTTTTGCCTCTTTATATAATGGATTAAGGTGACCTTGTGTATAAGGTTATTAATAAAAGTGTTTCTGTTTAGCTCAATAAATCTCTTTGGTACCGTATTTGGTAGAGGTTAAATATTTTTAGTCACTGTTACCTTATAGCTACACGAATAGTAAAACAGAAATATCAGTATCAACTCATGTTCCTTTAATAATTCTTTAATCATCTTTATTAGTGTTTTAATGAGGATTTCTGCCTCCCAGGCAGTTTCCACAGTGAAAATCATTAGAAGGTGGAATATTTGTTCTTTACATCCTGTCAATTCTTTAATCACCAAATTAAAGGGATCCCTACTGAATTTGTTCATCTTTATCAAAACATTAACTTCTGTCAACAAATTAGCAGTTTAATGTAATCGTTTACAACAAATACTAAGCAAATAAGTATAAGAAATGCAGGTAGTTCACTTGTGTGTCAGTGCACACCACACATGTTGACTTCCGCAAATGACCTTTCAATGCTACCTGAAACTGATGTGACATGAAACACCTATAATCGGTCTGCACAAAGCTAATAATTTTTAATGGTTAGAAACATAGATGGCAGATTTTCTTTCAAGGACATGTATTAACAAGGTTTGGTTATTTTTCTCCAGAGGTTTAAAGTATCTGAACAGTACATGTAATCTGTGGATGCTGCTTGACTCTATATGAGCATAAACAAAGCTGGTTATGAAAGTATCTTGCATTGAGAAGAATCACCCAACCAAAACTAATGGGTCAATATTCACAGGGCCCTGAGCCATCTCAACTGTCAACACAGAGAAGTCCGATTTTTCATTTGTGGAGAGAGCAGTTTTATCAGAACAAATACAGAGAGCAGCGGGCAGGGTAAACTCACAGTGTTGGAAGAGTGAGACGAGAGTCTGCTTTCCACGAAGCAAGTCTCTTTATCTGCGCCAGGCTGTTGTCAGGAAATCAAACATCAACACTGCAAAGCATCATGTGATGGGAGGAACAAGATGTAGTTGAGAGACACAGAAGCCTTTGGTGGTTTTGGAAGAGAGTGAAATATAAAGATTTGTTAACAGACTTTTCTTTGTTTTTTTTGTGAAATATGACATAGTTGACATAAAAGCCTGTGAAGATGCTTGATAATGTGAAGCAAATGTACTACCTGTACAGATTCTTTCAGTTTCTAATGTAAATTTATTTTATTTTTACAGATCTAGGTAAAAAAAAAAAAAGGAATTAAATAGTCCCTAGAGAATTTTTATTGGTTCAAATGAAAATGGGTTTGGTTTCAACTGGAGCCTAACGAATATATAACTTTTAAAGACTGATGCCAATAACAATATTGATTTGTTGATATAAAAATCTGATATATTGGCCAATATATTTTTCTTTCAGACAGGGCAGCACGGTGGCACGGTGGTTAGCATTGTTGCCGCACAGCAAGAAGGTCCTGAGTTCAATTCCACCATCAGGCCGGGGTCTTTCTGTGTGGAGTTTGCATGTTCTCCCCGTGTTTGCGTGGGTTCTCTCCGGGTACTCCGGCTTCCTCCCACCGTCCAAAGACATGCAGCTTGTGGGGATAGGTTAATTGGATAATCCAAATTGCCACTAGGTGTGAATGTGCGAGTGGATGTGAGTGTGAATGGTTGTCTGTCCCTGTGTGTTGGCCCTGCGACAGACTGGCGACCTGTCCAGGGTGTACCCCACCTCTCGCCCTATGACAGCTGGGATAGGCTCCAGCGCCCCCCGCGACCCTGAAAAGGATAAGCGGAAGCGAATGGATGGATGGACACACAAACCATAAATAGACACTGTGTGTAGGAGTTCCTATGAAGATAAAATGACAATGCTGCTTAAAAATATTATTGTTTTACTGACACAAAAAGTTGTTAGATTACTCTTTTACGGACCGCCTGACTCTGCTCAGATCAACTGGTTGTTGTGGTTGTGTTGGCATCAGGGAAGTTGCAGAGTGCCGTCTGGTGGACAAACTATGTGGCTGAAGGGTGTTTCTCCTGTGTCTTCTTTACTTTTTTTATTTTCATTTTTCAGCCATTATAGATGCCAATTCGGATGCATCTTCAAATAGCCAATATTGAACTCTAGTGTCATCCAATCAATGAATTTTATGTATATATTTCGCAGGACATTTTAAGTCCTAAGTTACCCGGGCAAGTTATAATTGGGCAGATACCCTAATCTAAGGGAAAAAATACTGAACAGCCACAACGTTAAAACCACTGACCTAAAGTTTTATGTTTTTTTCAAGCTGCCAAGGCCTGTCTGACCCTTGAGGAGTATAGGCATCTTTGGCAGTGTCTTTTGTTATTGGCTGGCTCCAGCATTTTGATAGCTGGTTCTTTGGGTGATCTGGGTTATAGTGTGATGTCTTGGTAGATTTGGCTTGTTCCAGTGCATTCCATGGATGTCTGATCAGTTTAGGATCTGGGGAATGCTGGGTCCATGCTTCAGGCTCAATGGAGAAATGTTGCTACGCCAAGTGTTGACTACCATGTGTAGCCTGCTGCCACTGTGTCCTGACTCCAGATGGTTGATTGGACGATGACCTACAGTACAATTTACACCAAATACCAATACCAAACAGCAAGCATGTAATGTTTCCAATTTACAGCAAATTCATGCAGGAGAACAAAATTTGTTCTGTAATCAATATGGCTCTATTGGTTTTTTACATTGTTTTGATCCATGATCACAACCTTGAAAATGTGAAAATACCTCAACTACAATTTAACTGCCTCAGCCATGACCTCATAATCTGTTTAAAACATAAATAATTACATATAAAAGAGAGAGAAAGAGAAAGAAAAGAAATAATAATTAAAATAAAACATTTAATGTGCTGGTCTGCAAGGTACTTTAAATTAAATAAGCAGGACAGCATAGGGAAATTTGCAAAGGTAGTAAATTAATAATGATGTTAAGAAATATTAAAATTAAAATATTAGCCCTTTCAATTTTAACATTTGGTGTCTAATGTATTTAATCCTGCTACGTTTTGATCACAGTTGCCCATGCTCAGTTCCTCATGTATCAATGAGTCATATTTAACCAAACAGCTATCACATGTTTGAAACACAGCCACTTGTCTGCATTAATTCCACTTTCAGATATTTCCATCCACCCCTTTACTCCAAGCTCTTCTCTCCGCCTCACATGTTTTTATTAGTTCAGCCTGGTGTTCATTAGAACAACATACAGGTAGCATAACCTCCCCGCCCTCTCTCTGTGGCTGTGGAAGGCAACAGAGCGAGGTAGGCTGCTTTTCCTTCTTCTTCTTCTCCTCTCTCTTTTTTTTATACAAGCAGAAAATTGTTTTGTGGTGTTTCACGGCTGACAGGTTATGGTAATCCAGGAGAAGCACCGGTCTGGAAACTAATGAACTCAGAAAGATGAGGTGGCAGTGTATCACAGTATTGGGAGCGGAGTTGTTCTTGTATCATTGATGCTTTATTTTACTCGTTCCCACACATGGAAAGAAGTCGCGTTGTGCTTAATTAAAGTGCATTCATCTCAGGGATGATGTGTTACTCAGTGATCGCTTGGCTGACTGACAGATCATGGGGGCTTGATGTGAAAAAAAAAACAATGGGAAGAAAGGCTGTTCAGAAACAAGTACAGGCAGAAAACCATTTTAGCCAACATATTCTACTCACATATTTCCATACCAGGAGCATCAAATTTAAACGAAGCATCTTTTCCACTTTGCCTGATTCTATTTACACCAAGTCAAATACTCAGATCTGAGGACAAGATAATCAATCAACTCAATAAAATATTTTTTTTGTACTTCATTTTATGTATTTCCTTAAAATGCTAACCCTAACCCTAAAATGTTGATATCTCTTATACATACAATTTTTTATTTTATTTTTTAAAGTATGGCCTGTATACATTGTGCGTGTAACACATAAAAGTGTGTTAGTCTGACAGACTATTGCACTTATACTCACCACACCCCAGAAACATGAATCCAAATGAACCATTTTTGTTAGATGTACAATTAACTATTAGCTAGGTGATGATATCTCGCTGCAGCTGTTCACAGCTTCTATTACTTTTAAACGGACAGCATGTCGAAGCGATGCCACAATGCACTAAGGTGTAAATATATCAACAGAAAAAAATAACACTAAAATTTAATTAAACTATTTTAAAACAGATTTGATTGGTTGGACGTAACAATATTCCCAGGTGTAGTTGCAAAGTGGAGTGCTCATTGCATGCTTAGAAGGTCGTGTAGGTCTTGTGAGTATGATGTGTGGGTAGGCTGTGTGAAAAAGCAACAAACAAACCGCCCTTTTTTGGGGGGAAATTACGTTGTCTGAGTCTGAAAATGTATTTCACTAATCTTTACTTCTTTTTCAGTGTTTTCTTTAAATGTTGTAACAGCCTGATAGGTTTGTGCTGTAGCCGGTTGTGTAGTTGTAAAAAGTAAAGTGTCACACATACTTTTTGCTCTTTAGTTCCCATGATCAGGGGTTGATTGTGCAACACCCTCATCCTCTGGGCAACCCATTTTCATTTTCAGTTGCATTTTCAGTTGCAAACCAATTGCACTGATCGCCTGATGAACGGCAACCTGTCTGTAAACTCTCAGACAGATTGACAAAGGTTTGCAAATAACTGAAGTTTAATTTATAAACTCAGGCAGAGTGCCGAACATGTTGCAATTAATCTGAGTCTCTCTGTACCGATGAGAGCAACTCATAGGCAAAACATCTCTTTACAATAGAGGACTTGACTCAGCTCGCTGCCAAATAGTTGAGCATCTGATCAGTGCCATTCTGCAGTTAAATCATTGTCCTGCTTTATCACAATTAATTGGCATAGTATCACGAAGACAATGCAAGTAATGTCCAACTTCACCATATTTAATTAGAGCTTAACCTCATTCAAACACAAACTGACTCCGTCTTATTTGCTGTCGTGACAAACCAAAGTTGCCTTTGGATGGCAACTGAATGCGAGTGGTCAAAAACCTGATCCCCATCACTGAAGCAACAATTTCAAAACAAGATTACAATTTTAATGCACAGGTACACAATATGTTTGTTCTGTCACTATCTGAAACCACTCTTTTCCCTACTGAGACTGTAGGGCTAAGCTAAAGTTCAAACACTGACAGAAACCTTTATCCTATTGAGGACTTTTATTTGACAAAGCTGAAAACTCAAGGAAAACATCACAGAAACTGCCAGAGTGATTCAGAGTGAAACAGGTATAAGGTAGAAATTATTGCTACAAGTATGAATGTGCACCATTTCTGTGACCTGTTGAACATCAGGGATTTAGTTTAGCAATGCACTGTAGAAAAATATATTGACACAGTGGCTGATAAGAGGTGAAACAAAAGAAAACAGTGGGGAAATAAATGAGTTCAATGCGATACCACAGCAAACTTCAGATTTCTCAGCAGAACACATTTTAACAATTAGCAGCTCAGGTTGACGTTTCATAATGAAACATACCTTGAGAGGCTTCCATGGAAACTTAAAGTACAACTGTACCTTCAACTGTTTATCAAAGAAGCAAGTGTTTCGTAAGACAGCTGACTTTTAAAGAAGAAATTCCATCATTCTAATGGACTGCCGAGGCTTTTCTAAGTTTCAAGTTTGAATGATTTATCCAGTTGACTGCTAAGAAACTGAATTAAAAACAGACTTCAAGGTGTTAACGTCGTCAGTGGGAAGTCATAAGTAATGAGTTGGTACTTACAGAGCAGCTTTATAGGAGCACAAGTTAAAAAAAGGGAGAAACTGACAAATGACAGGAATAAATCACAAAACACAGAGTAATATGTTAAAGATAAAAGGTTGGAGGGAGTGATAGCTGCATTCAAATGACAGAAGAGAAAATGACTCTTATTTGTGTATGCTGCGTTTTTTTTTTTATGCTGCTGAAATGTAATGAGCTACCCCCTCCTCTACTGCCAGTTTCATTCCTCCCCCAATCAGAGAAAACATATTTCCATTTTAAGGCCTTAAATATGATCAAAGAATCGGCTTAATATAATCAGTTCCAAACCCATTTATTACTGTCTCCCTCCCTTCCTCCCCCTTCCTCCCTCCCTCCACTGCTTACTTCCCCAGCCTGCCTTTTCATTCTCCTTCCACCCTTTCCTCACCCCTTTCTTTCCCTTCCTTCGTGCCCTCCCTATTTCTGCAGCTTTTATTCTCTCTGCTCTGTCCATCCTTACCTCCCCCACTGCCTCTCCATTTCATAAGCCTGTGTGTGTGTGTGTGTGTGTGTGTGTGTGTGTGTGTGTGTGTGTGTGTGTGTGTGTGTGTGTGTGTGTGTGTGTGTCTGCTCCCAGCTCTATCTAGCCTGAAACAGGTGCTATATAATAGTAAATTAATTAGACGGAGAAGATGCGCTGTGTTCACCGCAAAGCCCCTTGTGGCCTGCCAGGGTCTCACACACTCACTTCTCGCTGACATGCTAACATACACACAAACACACACACAGACAAATGCTAGAGCACACAGCCACCGGGAAAAAAGCCATCTGGGCAAGGCCAGATCCCACGGGAGTATGTGTAAATATGTCTGTGTAAAGAGAGAGATTTTGAGTGATTGGCCGTGAAGTTGACTGCAGTGATGGTTTTACATGACAATTAACCCTATTAGCCTTGTGTTCACTTGCTCAGTGTATGTGTGTGTTGACTTTCAGTTACCATATACAGGGTGTATCAAAAAGAATCATTTGATTTTAAAAGGCTGTTTGTTTGTTTGTTTGTTTTACTTGTGGTACATAAAATAAATGGCTGAATAAAAAAGGGTTAAATACAAAAAATGTTCCCAAGTGCTCAATATTTCCCCCACTGGATGCACAGAATGCACAATCACCCCATACTTTGCAAGGATGTTTGGAGTCCCTGCAGCCAATGCCGTGGCTATGCTGTTACACCAGGAACCATGTGAAACTCACAAATACGCTCTTTAGTATTAGTATCCTCACACAGCCAGACATTTCCATGTTTAAGATATCGGTCTTGAAATGACCGCTAAAGATGTCAGACGTCTATATGATAGTCGTTACTATTTTCTAGTAAACAGCTGGATATTTTTTTAAGATTTATTTTTGGGATTCTTTTGCATTTGTTCAACAGTGGAGAGTAAAAGAGGGGAGAAACCAGTATATAGCTGTGAGTTTCTTCTTTTTGGTGAAGATAGTTTGGATTAAAAGTTCTATCATGGATTTGAGGTAAAACAGGTCGAAATGAACAAAAACCTGCATAGAAACTTTATAAACAAAGCAATTATCTCTTTCCAAGTAAATCCCTCAACAGACACCTGAGACGTCTTGGAGCTATCAGGTATACCAATAATAAAAATTGCTTGAAAATAATGAGGATATATGAATTAACAGAAAGGATTTATTCATGCAAACTCAATGTTTTTATTATTTTACTCTGAATCCATGGAAACTGCCGTGATCCAAGGTGAATGCACCAGCAACCGACAGGAAAACGTTCACCATTCAACACTACATGTGCACAGGGTATGTGACTGAAAAGATTTTAAGAGAGTAATGACAGGTGAAGGGACAGTGTGTTTGGGTCTAGTTGTGGTACGGGGGGCACATGTTGATGTCAGAATGAATAAAAGAGTTTTTCATTGCACAGCCTGCTTCAAATGATGTCTTTCTGAGTTAATTTATACATGACAGTGCCAAACCACAATGAGTGAAGTTTTGGGGAGCTTTTGTTAGTGTTAAAGTTTGCACCAACTCAGTAGCTGTCCAGGAATAGAACAAGTCAGAACAGGAGACAAAATAGTTCTGCAGAAAACAGATACATGGTTTTCTGCACAATGGATCGCCTTGTCCACTCTATTTGGAAACCCTCATGTCCCTGCCTAATTTAAATTAGGCAGGTTCTCTTGGATCTGACAGATTCCAAACCAGCTGCTAGTTTTTGACTGTTCCTTGAAAGTCCAGTTAGGTGGTGTCCATACTTACACCATGTTCTTCAAGCTTGCACAAAAAGCACCAACTTCTGCCTGCAAACTGATCAGAATTTCATGTTCACTTGAGAACCTTGTCTCTAACTATGACCTATAACAGTTTTCAGTCAAAGAGGACCCCACTCTTCAAGCCCAATGGCAGTGTGGTGCATGTCCAAAGTGGCTCAGGGGACTAGAGCATCATGCATAATACAGTCCCGAGTCACATGACAACTCTTGAAAGTGACATCAGCTATATTTACAGCAGATCAGGTTTTTGATTTTTAAACGCCCATTCCTGGAACTTTTAGATCATTCATCACCATCACTGACCACATCGCTAAGGAAAAGTCACAAAAAAAGAGATGTGCAACCAGCTGAGGCCACACCAATGCACGCTGCGTGCTGGCAGCGATGACATCAACTTTTGCACACTCCACCATCCAACGACAGTGGCAGGTATTAATTGCTTCTCACAGCCCATAAACTATGAAGACGATGCAAATGCACATATGTGCTCAAAGACAAAACATAGCCGAGTACATACAGAACGACACTGTGCTGTTCTGATAGACCAGCATGAGCTCAGCAGAGACAAAGACACAGACAGACAAACAGACAGGCAGAGATGTGAGAGACAAAGCACAGAAAGTGACAGCTGAGTGTTTGACTGACAGGAACGTCTTTTGACTTTGGTTGTAATTACTGAAGGGGGACTTGGGGGTGAGGGAATACAGGAATACAATAGAGCTCTCGGGGAGGAGGGGGAGGAATCTGGGGTTGAAAAGATGCCGGATTCTAAACGGTGATTCCGACTGCATTGAGTTAAAGCTGGAAAGACTCCAGTCTCAGTATTTACTCTCTTTGAATTAGACCATTTTGGAGATCATTATTATATGGAAAATCTCAAATGTCTAATTAAAAAAACAACAACAAAAAAACCCAAAAGAAAGAGAAAATGTTTCCTTTGTTTTGTTAGCAGGTGAAACTATGGAGCATCTTGCTGCTAAATGGATTTTACCATCAGTCCAAGTTTACAGGTTAAAATGAGAAGTTCTCTCCACACAGAGTTTCCAGTGCTGATCTAAAAAATCTATTTTCACTCATGGAAACTATTCAAATATGTCCTATACAAGGTCAAATAAAATCTGTTGTGAAACTGAAATCCTTACAGAACACAGGCCCAGTCAAGAGATGCATTATTACGGGCTCAACACACAAGAAGTAACCAGCAACGACGTGGCAATAAACTTAATGCAAGCTGTTAAAGCGACAACCGCTGGGAGCAACGGATACGACTGCTATACGAACGGGTGGGAAATGTACCTACTCAACCAAAGCCTAGCGACCAAGTGTCAGCTACAGAGTGAAGGGCAGCGAGGGAATCGCTTTATATGTGGACGGGGCTTTAGAAACATTCCTTTGAAGTTTGAGCATCACTGAACCGGAAGGTCACGAGGTGAACATGGGTGAGAGTGTTTCACCAAGATGTGAGATTATCACTGTCAAGTCCTCTAGTGCCACTGTTACCACGCAAACACAGTGCAACCGCTAACAGCTTGCTAAAAGGATTAGCTGTGCATTTAAAAAAAATTCAGACAGCACATACTTGTGCACACACACACGCAGACACACACAGTTTCCTGGCTGAGTCTCCAAGCCTCGTCCACATGTCACACAGATTTAGAGATTAATCAAACAGAAAAGCGACAGTGGGAGGGAGGGAGAGGAAAGGAGGAAGGGAGCCAGGGCCAAGTGCGAGGCCCTCCAGCCAGGCAGCCCGAGGGGCCTCGGGAGAACACCGACATCGGCTCTCAGGGGCCCTTGAAGAGCCCGCTGGATCATACGCTCAACAAATATTGGGATTGGAACTCTAACAAACCGAAATGCTTGTGTGTTTGCTGTGTGTGTGCGTGCGTCTCTGTGTGTAAGCCCCTGAAGCAGATGGTCAGGGATGTTCGTTTAAGACAGACGATTGATTTCAGGAAACAGATATCCAGCCTTGTTAAGCAGAAAGCACCTCAGGGACCTAGTGAGGATAGGAGGGAGAGAGAGAGAGAGGAAGGAAGGGAGATGGGGTGGATGCAGGGAGAGCGAGAGAAAGAGAGACAGAGAGAGAGTGTGCTTGTCTAACCTCTGCCACTGCCAACTGTGGAGAGATGGAGGGAGAGAGTAAAAGAGGAAAGAATAAGCGCATGAGAGGGAGGAAAAGTGCACCTATTGCACTTCATTACTGCTGCTGGAAAGAGGGAGGAGAGAGAAAGAGAGCGGGGGGGACAGAGGAGAAGATAATGGGGTTAATGCCGGCAGACAAGCAGCGGCGGTGCTGGGGTTAATAACACACACACACACTCACTCTCTCTGGGGAGAGAAGGAGGTGGGAAGCCTGTATTTGATCTGTGAGTAATACATTAAATGTATGAGCACACACTCATGTTGTCTGCGAGTGTGTGTGAAGAGCATGTGTGTGTGTTTGCAGACGTGTATCGAGGCTGAGCAAGATGTTTTCTTACGTAAGTAAATCACCAAGCAGGTGGAAATCAGAAATCATTTAATGCACTTCACCTAAATATTGTTGAGGCTAATCCAATTACCTAACCCTGACATAACATCATTATTTAATTACTCTCCTGTGTCCACCACAATAATAACCCACTTTTGCTACTTGTAAAAGATGAGGGCGGCACTACTCCACTTATTTATTATCATTATTAATATTATTGCTGAGAAATCCTATAAAAAGACCAAAACTAAAAGTGTTTTCAGCTCCTTTTAAGGTGTTCAGAGAAGGCCAACTGATTTCCTCAAACAGCTGGTACTATAACAAAGTTGGGTCACAACAGAGTAAACAATGAATTTCTGGGGGGACTACTTACTTCCTGAGGACTGAGACACATTTTAAAATGTTTACAGCACAGGACCATATTTTTACGTTCATCTTAGCGAAGCATCGTGTCACTGGGTGCTGCACTGATGTGGAGCTCCTTGGCACAGTGGATTAAACTACTTGTGAGCCAAAGACAATATTCAATATAGGATTAGTTACTTGTGGGTTTTGGGCTTTTCAAAGGCAGACAATGAGAGAAATGTGGGATATCCTCGGTCTCGTCATATAAACCACTGAAAACGCTTCAAATTTTGCATTCCGTCATGAAACAAAAAGTGCAGACTACTTGAGAGTTAAAACAAGTGACGTTCACACTTTTTTTTAACATAAATTGTGATGTAAAAGCCAACCTTGAGACGGTGCTCGTATGCCTCAGCAACAACAAATCTCAGACCTCTCGAGATGGAGGGAGCGACTGACGGATGAAGGGGAAAAAAATAAGCAAAGAAACGCCGAGATGGAGACAAGACGAGCTGAATGAGACAAGGCAGACAAGCGAGGGAGCTTATTATCCGAGGTCTGATGATGAAGACAAAGAGAATGAGAGATGGAGAAAGTGCGGGAATGGAGATTGATTGAAATCCTGCGAAATATTTCACAATAAGAGCCAGACTGAAAGCTATCGAACTCCATCAGAGTGAAGACTCAAAAATAAAGAAAGGCTTTAAGCATTTCGTATAGGATCATATCTGTCATGGTATGGTTGATGCGGATGCATTTAAGCCATTGTCTACCAGTAGAGTGTCTTGGTGTTGATGGCTTTCTAACATGCAATTAAGTATTATTAATATACATCTAAAAATACATCGTTTAGTTTGAGTATAAATGGAAGCTATATGTATACATTGGCTCACAGAGCTTATTAGCATATTACAGCAGGAAACTGCAAGCAATCCTAAGTAAAGCTTTTCAGCATTTAGAGTTGTTTTACTGTAAACTGTTTGACAGGAAAGGACTGCATCAGTTAGCAGTAGCCCAACTAAAGCACTTTTAGTTTTTCTTTTCTTGTTGAAATGATGTTAATGAATCTTCCTAAAATACAACCGGTTACAGTGTTTGTATTTTTCACTCCGCTTCGAACAAAAAGATTGTGACAAAGACACGTAATGCTGACATTTAGCTTTTAGTCTGACATAAATGTGAAGAAAACACGGAGCAAATGTGTTATCAGATGAAAATATCTGCATTCATGCCTCATAGCCGAGGCCGCGCGTTACCCTTGAGCGTTAGGCGTGATGTTAGCAGGACAGCACACGGCCCAGGTGTCCACACTTCCCTCTAAACGGTGTCCTTCCTCTCATCTGCTATTAAATATCATGTCGGATTTTCCTGCATGCTAATCACAGATGTGACATTGCTATGGAAGAAGAAGATTGGTCGATTTTTTTCCTTCATTCCCCTGTATGCAAAGGTGGGACCTTTTAGCGTAAAATTAAGCCTCTCTCCCTCCCTTACATCCCTTTAATTGGCTAAAATGACAGCCTTTCATCAACACCACCTTAAAAACGCTCGGCACCGCCGCTGTTTCTTACACTGCCTGTATTTTTCTTTCGCCTCCCTCCTTTTCACCCTGTCTCCTTCTTCTTCTTCTTCTTTTCCCTCCCCTTTATTCAATCAAATCATGGTCAGTGTGGATCTCCTCTGAGGCCACACTGCAGCCAATTCTTTGTGTTCCAGCATTAAGAAATTAGGATGGAGACTTCAGCCCAGGGAGGCAGAAAGAGAGGTCTCATTAGTCCGCAGATCACAAAGAGGAAGATTATCAGCCTGCACACAACAGTTAGAGATTTAAATGACATTAAAGGACATTAAACGGGAGCGGCTGTCATTTTGAAATGATACCTCTATCTGAGGAAAATGACAAAATCCAGCTGAGGAGCTTTGACCTTTTAAATATTACAGTGCTGTAATGTAAGACCAACACCACAGAAAAAGCAGCTGCCATCAGTATTTAAAGGAAAATATAAAATAAGAGTCATTTTTTGTTAACTGCTGCACTATTAATCAGCCAAATAATAAATATAGCAGAGTCACATCTGTATCTATAAATTCCACATTTATTTTATCTCAAAAAAGAAGACAAAAGAAATTATTTTATCAAACACAATATATTTTTTATACGTTTTAGTCTCTCACAAAGCAACCGACCTCAGAAGATAACTCAAACTCAGTGCTTCTGTACGTCGTGCACCAAAACACAAATTCAAATCGAGACATCGAGCCAGCACTGAAAGCCAACACGGCGCTCCTTACTATCCACGTGCAATTTCTAATGAATACATTTTTTTCCCTCTCCCCATCTACCTCTTTCTTTCTCTCTTTTTCTGTCGCTGCCTGTTTTAGGCCACAATCATTTGTCATTTCAGGCGCCCCCCTCCCTTTTTTTTTTTTTTTATACATTTTGCTGTAGAAAAATGCACTATTATCCAAGCTGTCTATCTTTTCTCCTTTCTTAAGTGTCTGCACCAAACAGACCAGCAGGGGATTCCCACACACACACAAAAACACATTAAAGCCAAGCCGAAACACACACATATCTACAGCTGAAAGCCACAACGGCAGATCGGTGGAGGGCTGCACACACCGGCGCCAAACTGACGCTTCTTCAGAAAATATGATTTCGCTTGAGCAGCGAGGTGCTGATGTTGATTTATTGTGCGAGGCCATGAATACCTGTGTTAATTCCTTATAAAACAGTGCATTGTGAGGACAAATGAGGGCGGGATAATAGAGTGCGATTAATCACATTACAGAGACATGGCCTCACACACACACACACACACACACACACACACACACACACACACACACACACACACACACAGGTTATAATCCGGAGTCATAACTGTCAACAGCAAAGTGATTCACACTGAGTTACAGGACTGACTGGCTTCAAAAGGCCAAACTGTAATGAAATAAAACCTGAATAAGTGAGGAAATGAAACGTGGCAGGGGTTCTGTTTTCTGACATATCGCTTCACCAGTTTTATTTATTAAAGCCCCATGAAATACATCAATTATCCATATTATATATACTCTTAAATGTATCCATTTTTTTTAGCTGAGGTGAAATAAAAATGGATTTAGCCATCACACATTTGGTATAAATACATGTTTATATTAAATATTTATGTTCTGAGATTACCACGTAATAGGATGCCTAAAAGCACAGCACTATTTTCTTTGTTTTTCCATGCTATAAATAAAAATCTAATACTAATCCGAGTGGGAAAACTACTCAGATATATTTAGCAAAGAAAGCAGAGAAATAAAAATTTTAAAAAATGAATAAAATAATATATTGAGCTTTGTCTCAATTTTGGCTTATACTCTTAATTTTTACTTTTTTTGTCTGATTTTATTTTATGTTTTGTTAATGTGGTCCACATCCCAGCAGGGCTCGCGGCTCACAAGCATCCCACCACAGCACTGCACAGCAGAGCAGAGCAGAGCAGAGAGATGGCTCAAGCCTAGTGCTGTGATGCCATCTATTGGAGCCCCAGCTGCCTCTTTAACAGGATTAGGCAGAGAGGAGAGACACTTTAAAGCTAAAACCACACTGCTAGAGACACACAGGGGGAAAAAAGCTCCAAAGAATAAAGCTGCTGGGAAGAAAAAGGAGTTATGGACTTTTAATCTGTAAATTTAGGTAAGTAAATATAACTGATGGCATCTTTTGATGGATATTTTAGGTGATCGGGGCTGAGTATGTAAAATCTGTGGCTGACAGTATTTTTACTATTATTCTGCGTACCGTTAGAAAAAAAACATACCGGTGCATTTGTTGAATAAATATCTAAAAATGATGACAGTGGTGGGAGGCTTTAGCTAAAACTTAGAGACAAATAGCAGAAATTTGCACATAATTTTTAGCATATTGTTCACATAGGAATCAAAAGAAATGCACAGCTAGATTCTGGATTACAAATGGCTACAACACCAAGAAAGAAAGCAGCTGCGCATACCCGCGAATACCCGGTACTGATTAAACAACATCACGAGAGGTTAGGATTTACCCACGGTTGAAGGTGTTGAAAATTTTTTGTGCCAAAATGTTTCAAATTGAAAGTAGATTCTGCTCATGGTCTTAATCTGTGGCAAAATATGAGAAATTAAACAATAAAAGGGAAAGAAAGAAAAATAAAAAGATCTTAACTTTCAATTTTGCGGACACTCGCCGCCTTGAAATCTGATAATTTGGTGCCACTGACAACCTTCAGACCTTCATGAGATCCAGTAACTGCCTGCATATAACGGTAAGAGTGAGATTCAAAGCAGCTTTTAAAAAAAGCAGCTGAATTGATGGAGGAACAATTGAACGACACGAGGCCTTCAACACTAAACACTCCTACAAAAACAAAGGATGAAAGTAAATGTATTTTCACATACTGTTCCCTCTGTAGCTCCATTCCTTGTGGAGCCCTGAAATTAAAAAGGACATCATTGCCCAGTACACTCATGGAAGCTCATCTTTTAAAAAATAGGGTGGCAGATTTTAGGCACTGTGTACAATTCCTGCCATTTTATTTACATTACCTGTTCAAATGAAATCTCGGGCATTTGATTTGGGCATTTTTGTGTGACTGCTGCAAATTGCCAGATACCTCTGCTCACAGGATCCCATTTTTGGCTATAAGACCTCTCGGTCGTATGAGTGTGATTAAGTTCCTCTGTGGGCTGGAGATAATGAAAACGATCCTCTTGTTCTCCCTCTCTCCATATCTTTCCTCCGCTGTGTCCCTCTTGTTCCCTCGTCTCTTTATTCCCTTTGGTTTTACTGCAGGGGGCACTGATAGCACACTGCTGACAGACACAAAAACAAACTAAATCTGCTTACATTAAATCAGCCCCAAAGAACCAAGCTATAGATGCTAGATGTATCACAGGAGTAAGCACAGGAATACAAAGAAGCGTCTCGCAGATGTGGCCGTGAAAGCTCCACCTGTCTCCATCATCTCTCTATCTACACAGCAGCTGCTCCAGCACCTCCTAATGCAAACACCTCACAGAAAGACAACTGGTCTCTTAATAACTTTGTCTTAATTCATGAATCCTGAAAAGAATGTGCAGTTAACATTGAGAAATAGAAAACTGTTCTTTGAATCTGCTTCTTGTGATTAAAAAGCACAACATGAAAGAAGATCAGTGAAGGTGAAAGACACGTAGAAGGTTTGATGTTGACTTTGCATAAAAAGAGCACTGACGCCATGAAAATGCGAGAAACAAAGCTGTGCCACTGTCTTCCTGATCTCATTAGGCTTTATTTTAAATGGTGTTAACTTGACCTGCATTTCAAAGTAAGCCGCTCATATGATATTGCCTTTTCAGACTGTGTGTCTCTATGAAAGTATGCCAATATGAAGTGCACAGTGCTAGCATCCGCACTCAGTAAAAAAAAAGAAAATAGATTCACTGAAGGACCGAAAATATGATCTTCAGGTCACAAAACAGCTGTAATTTTATGTGTGTGTGTGTGTGTGTGTGTGTGTGTGTGTGTGTGTGTGTGTGTGTGTCTGTCTGTCTGTCTGTCTGTCTGTCTGTCTGTCTGTCTGTCTGTTTAACAGGACAGAGACTGCCAATGTTTTCATATCACCTGCAGTATCTTTGGATGAGTAACCCATTAATGACTAGGATGCAAACTTTTGTAAACCAATCTAGAAATCAGTGATGTTCTGGATCCACTCATGTATAGCAACTTTCAGCTGCTCCCTTATTCACAAGGGATGACCAACAGCAGATAGCTTGCCACATTTGCTCTTCCCAACACGACTCGCGGGACTTAACCGGAGATCGTACACCAAATGACTGTTAGGTGACTGCAAACCACTGCACTGATTTCCATTATACACGAGCTTTTGAAATGCTACTAATTTCTGTTTTACTGAGCAGCCTCCAAATCATTCATCCCACATCTGCTGTTGACTCGAACAAAATTCAGCTGCAGACATAAATTTGGGTGAGTTACGTAGCAGCGATGTGTGTTGAACGTGACATGAATATGTATCGTTTTTTAAATAAACATTTAGATGTTAGTAATCGCTGTATGTACGACGATGTTCATGCAAAGTTTCAATCAGACAGGTAGATACCCGTATATGCATACATATATGATATACTACACAAAGAAATATACACCGAAACTTATGAACTTTAACTGTTTCTTGAAATGTACGCCTCAGCAGTCAGCAGATAAACCACCAAGTCAGCAGTCATTTCAGATACAAGTACATGGCTATGGTCTGTGGTTTTAGTTAGTTGCTAGACATTTGCTAGGAAATGTGATGACGTCATAATATAGGATTCAAGGTTTTGTGCATATAAAGGAGATGCTATCATCATAGAATAAAAATCATATTGTGCCTGAGGAGGTGACAAATAAACAAACAAAGATCATGTGTTGCAAAGATCATGCGTAATATTTTGGGTCACACAGGACTCTTCAATTGTATTCTGTATGTTGTTTTTACCTTTGAAGATTTTTCTTTTTATCTATGTGTGCATCCAGTGGTTTCAAACTAAGACTAAGTGATTCAGTATTCCACCTGTCCTGCTTGGTTTAAATTGAACACAACTACCATGATCTCTAGTTGCGAAATTAAAGGCCTCTACAGTACATCTATTTATGTATCTGCTCCAGTGGGAAGTAATCATGTCAATCTGTGTGTGTATACATGCTTTTGTTTTATTTTGGAGGTTTTTTGTTGTTTTGGTTTGGGGTTTTTTTGCAACACTTGCCTGTGGCATCCAGCTCAAGGCTAAGTACTGAATAGCACACATGAGGCTTCGTCGCCAAACCCCACAGCTAGCCAATAGAAACGCAACTCTGCCGACCTTGTCTGCAAGGCTGCGGCGCTCTGTGAGGCCCCTTCAAAAACTTCCCTATTCCTGGTGAGTGTGCTTCACTGAAAGAACCTGCTACATGGGCAACATCATTTTCAAAGCTCATAAAAAGAGAAATATTGCTTTCTATTTTGTGGTGGATTTAGCAAATGAGTCTCACAGTGGTGAAAAAAAAATACATCATGTTTCTGCAGAGATATCGAACTGAAATTATTTTAAAACATACTGCTAATAGATGCCACAGAGAATGTTCCAAATGATTCAATTCATTTTTTACACGATCAGTGACAGGTTGAGAATAAAAGGTGGTAATTTCTACAAATCCACAACTAAAATGTGGTTTACCTCAAAAGTTGCATTTTATGAGAAGATCCAAAACTCACATACTCACTGTTTTAAACTAATATGTCATCACTGAGCTACAGCACATTTCTAAGGAAGAATAATCAGAAGTTACAAAATTTATCAGACTAATTGTCTCTAACAAGGCATAGAAAATGGTTTACACCTCATATATATATATATATTGTAGTTAATTTGAATATTTGCCTCTTGTGATGCTAGATGCTGATATACAGTACTGATGATATTACAGTGTGAAATTTTAAAGTGATGCAGTGCTGCTCATTGTCCAGTGGAATTCAATATTCAAGCTTCAGGGAGTATAAGAGAAAGACTGACTGCAGCATCGTTACTGAAAAACAGACAAATTGCGAACTTTATGCTTGTGTGTTCCCGGTGAACATACTGATATTTATAAGCAGAGATGCGCAGTAAAGCGTTACACGTAACGCATTACTGTGATCTGATTGCCTTTTGTAAGTAACGAGTAATGTATGGGATTACTATTGCAAAAAAAGTAATTAGATAACTGTTACTTTCCTGTAAGCATGTTGCATTACTGTGTTACTAAACCGTTGTGATTTTGTGTAGATCACCAATGGATAATATGGAGTCTGGGAGAAAGTACTAACATGCAGCATTTAAAGGGTGAAAGTCCTTTCAAGTTTTATTCTGTAAAAAGTGACTAAAACATGCTGTACACTCTGCGTGGGAAGAACACTTCTTTTTACAGCTAAAAATTAAACTTCAAATCCGAGCAACTAGCAAGCCGCCACAAATTCACAGAGAAAACCTTGGATCTAAGTAACTAAGTAACTAATTACTTTTGAAAATAAGTAATCAGTAAAGTAATGGGATTACTTTTTGGAGACATAATGAATAATCTGTAACTAATTACTTTTTTTAAAGTAACTTGACCAACACTGTTTATAAGCCAATTTCTGATTGTAGAAAGCTCTGGAAACAGCTGAGTATGTCACATTTAACCTACCAAAAGTTTGTTTTTTTAAATACATTTCTTTATTTTTGGTTAATCGCTTACATCGCCACACTTTTCAGGTTTTTATGTGAGTGACACTAAAAGATTATGCAATAGCATCACTTAAACTGGACTGCTTCTAGAATTACCAGCTATCTCTGTTTCAACTTTTAGATGTTTTCTCTTGTTTATTTGAATATGTTTAGGTTATCAGTTTTATACTGTGCTTAATCTTGTTTTTTTTTTGTTTTTTTTTAACGAACAAATATTTTAAATAATCTCTCAAAAATGTGTTTAAAACTGAAAAACTGTTGAACTCACTCATTGGTTTGGCCTCTACCATTCGAGTTACGTATGTTGTTTTATTGCTCACTTGGGTTTACTTAGTATGTCAGTATCATAAAAGTGTAAGAAACACCACAAAGTATAGTATGATACAGATCACAGCTGGAACTGATATTTTTAAGACCTCATTTTCGTTTCCAGTTGTCTAACTCTAGATCCCAAGCCAGTGTTTGAAACGCACTTGTGTACTGTATGAAGGTGACGGCTGTTGGACTGCAAGGCCACTGGGTCTATCTGATAATTGACTGTCAAATAAAGGGCTGTTCCTCTCTGGAGTCCTCTCTGACACCCACATCAATCTGTCTTCACTTAGAGAAGGCCTAGCCCAGCCCTTCACCCCCCATCTGCGCTCCCTTCAAACTACCCCATTCACCACTTCATCCCCTGCACCCCTCCTCCTTCCCTCTACACCCAATTATCTATCCATCTATCTATTGGCCCTGACCATTTATCCTTCAGCTTCTCTCCCTCCTTTGCTCTATCCCATCAACAGCACTTCTCTTGACATGCTAACAGCTGTTTGACAGTAATGGCTCTAAAAGCAGAGCAGGGTGCCAGTCGATGTGTGCACGGCTTGGTCTGCCTTTGTGTGTGTGCATGACATATCTGAGAGGCCTTGAGGCCTCAAGAGGCTTGCGCACACTGCCATCAACAGCAGCGATTGGCATATACGCACATCCAGAAGCCTGTATGCTCACAAATACAGGTTCCAATCAATAATAGGTGTAGAGGTCTATTAAACCTCAGGGCTGACATTCCAAGTACTAGTTCATACCTGAAATGATGAAGTATATAATCTAATATCAAAAGTAGACAAAACTGCACCATCAACATGTTTTGCTGAAGTATCAGTGTAATCGCAGACAGATGAAGAATTAAAGCTGTAAAGTAAAAGCAGCTTATGTTGAACACTTCATTGTGAAATACTTTTGTTCTGTTTAATTGTGTTTGTATTACATTACGCTCACACATGTGTATCGAACTTCTTGTGAGCGTGTGCATGTATGCTAACCTCCAGTCATTTGTCCTCCTGGGTTTCCCCCCTCCCCCTGGGTTTTTTATTGTGATGCTGTCAGCTTGCTGTTTGATGAATGGCAGGCAATTACACAAGGCCACATCTTCTGGCTCATAATCGGCACCATTAGTTATAGATCCACACTCAGACACAAACACCAGCGCACGCTGCTGCTTATCCACCGGGCATCTTTAAAGGCAGCACACACACAGAGCCATGTCTTTGTTGACACCTTCTATTTTCAGCATTCATTCTCACTCTGTGCATGATTTAGTTTGGTGACACCACTTTCCCTCCAAGATGAGAAAAGTATTAAGTACTAATTTTTCTGTTTCTATAGCTGGTGTCCATCAAATATTTGGTGCATTACTTAAAGTAGCCACACAGAGAAAAAATAGTTAAAAAGAAAAAAGAAAATTACATATATAAAGATCTACTTTTGCTCTTTGCGCTACTTTTAATAATATCGAATAAAGTCTATGCCTCCTCTGAGCTGTGTAAAAAATTAGATATGTACGTGTGTGTCCATAAAAACTGAATTTTGTATTTCTGATAACATCCCTCTAAGATGATACAGGAAACAAGATTATGATATGAAAAAAGAATCACTAACAGTTGTTTAATACAAGGGAGACAAAACACCAGCATCAGCAAGCTCATATAATCTGAATTTATTCAAACACAGGGATGTGAACATTGGAGAGTCCACTCACGGCAATTTCTCAGAACATTACATCCTGTTTTACAATTTCCTGCTAAAAATAATAATTAAGAAAACAGTCACAAAATTTTAATTAAAAAACTAGCCAAGGATATGTATACATTATTTTTTACAAAAACATATATTTTTCACAGTGTCCACACATTTGGTAAAAAGAAGGAATATTCATTCTTTCTTACTCTTGATTTCTGTTTGAGTTTTTGTGATGTAACTTTGTGCAATAGTAAGATATGATGCTTCACAGCTAAACATATTAACCAAAGTATCCATTGTGTAGCATTAGTTAATCCATTTTTGCAATATTAAAATGCAAAAATTGAGCATAGTGAAATATTTGTTTATTTATTATTTATGTTTATTATTGTGTATTTGTTGAGGTTTTAGCCTCAATTCAATTGTGTCACATACAAGCAACAAAATTACTTAAAGAATTAGCCCATTTTTGTTTTTGTAAAATCTTATGAAATGCATAAGATGAACAGTTTAACGTAATATTTCTATGTAAACTTACCAGCTTCATTATATAAGAATTACTTGTAGAAAGTGTTGGTGTAAAGTCAGTAACAGTTACCAAGCATCTCTGCTCATAATGTTATTCCTGTTAACATTTTCTTTATTATTGATTATTTCTCTATTATTTTAGCCTTTTTTAATTTGAAAAACTCCCTTCATCATCTTTATGGTCTTCACCTGTATCTTGTTTCCAAAACTCGACTTCCCTGATTACCCTTTGTGTTTTCCATACTCCCTGTTCTTTCGAATGTGCTTGAGAAGGTTGTGGCAGCACAGTTAATTGATTACTTAGAGACTAACCAACTGCTTCATCCAATGCAGTTTGGTTTTAGACCAAAATTTTCCACAGAAGTGGCAAATTGCTATTTTGTTGAAAATATTAAGTGTAATTTGGATAATGGTAATGTTGTGGGTGCAGTGTTCCTTGACCTAAAAAAGGCTTTTGACACAGTCAGCCATGACATACTTCTTTCCAAGTTGATAAAATTTGACTTTTCAAAGCAAGCAGTTGATTGGTTTGAGTCCTGTCTTCACAAAAGAGAGCAGTGTGTGAGGGTTGATAAAGAAAAGTGATCCATGTTGGAAAACAGAATCGGTATTCCCCAAGGATCTGTTCTTGGCCCATTGCTGTTTAGTTTGTTTATAGATGATTTGCCTGCCAGTTGTCCAAAAGCTAGCTGCCAGCTTTATGCAGATGATGCAGTTATACACATACCAACTAAGTCACCTGGCGAAGCAGCAGACACCTTAACGGTACATCTAAATGATGTCCAACAATGGCTGAAACATAATCATCTTGTATTGAATTAAAAAAAACAGTTTCTATGTGTTTTTCTATTAGGAAACGAAGTTTATCTGATGGTTTTAAAATCAAGTTAAGGAACAAAGAAATAAAGGAGGTCAAAGATTTTGAGTTTTTTGGAATAATTTTAGATTCACATCTTAAATTTGACAAGCATGTAAAGAAGATTTCTAAGACGGTCAAGGCTAATCTGAATTGTTTTAAGTTAATTCGGCACTATATACCTACTTCAGCAGCTCAGATATTTATGCATTCTATGATATTCTCTCATTTTTCATATTGTATGACAGTTTGGACCCAAGCAGCACCATCAGCAATTCAGCCTGTGGTCCTTATATAACCAATCTTTAAAAATAATGGATAAAAAATCTGTTCGGTGGCATCACTGTCACATTTTGAAGAAATATAATCTACTTAGTTTTAAGAGTTTTAATCATTTGTGTTTTCTTAAATTAGTCTTTAAATGTATAAATAGGATGGCCCCAGAGTGTCTCAATAGATACATCCAGAGACAAGATAGTATTCGTATTACTAGGAGCATGGTGAACGGCAACCGCAAGATATTATATCGCAGATCTAAATTTGGTCAGTCAGCTTTTTCCATAAAGGCCATCTGTGGAACACACTTCCAACCGAAATCAAATTGATTACAGACATCAGATCCTGTAGGTTAAAGTTTGGGAAGGGAAATCAGAAATGTAGTCATTTTAACTAATGATTTTTAATTTAATTTTATTGTCTATTAATTGCAGTTGTATTTATGATGTAATTTGGTTTTATGAAAATGTATGTTTTTGTAAAATAATCAAAATAAATCAATGAACAAAATGAATCAAAATAGATACATTTTGTAAAATGTATCTATTTTGATTGTGAGCCCAACAAGGGACAATTGTTGAAAATTAGCAATAGCTATAAACTTATGTGCGTTACATCAGTTTCATGTTTTGTACTTGGGCTATGTTAAACTGCATTGTCCCTTTTAAATAAATAGATTAAAATTCTGTTTAACTGTTTAACTGTTGTCATTGTGTCTGCTTATCCACTGTGTGCTCCTTGTTTTCCTGATTCCAAGTCCGGATTTGGATTTCTGTTTGTTTTTTTTGTTTGTTTGTTTGTTTGTGGGTTTGTTTGTTTGTTTGTTTGTTTTTAACACTGAATAAAGGTTTTTTTTGTTATTCATCCCACCTTTGAGTCCTGCACTTTCCTCCTTTAATCCACTAATCAAGGCAGCAGAAAACA
The DNA here is from genome assembly GCF_041146795.1 of Maylandia zebra. Classification (NCBI taxonomy): domain Eukaryota; kingdom Metazoa; phylum Chordata; class Actinopteri; order Cichliformes; family Cichlidae; genus Maylandia; species Maylandia zebra. The sequence continues at coordinate 9,453,398 of NC_135183.1, forward strand.
TGTGATCACTTCTTGCTTGTACTTGCAATGACTGCCTGAAAAGGGTAAAGAACTGGATTACATAGGTGTTAAGAAAACACTCAACATTAACTAAATTTATTTTTTGGCCAGCAGAAAAAAGGTTTGAAAAGACAAATGACACATGCAATACTTTTAAACTAACTTGGCTCCATAAATAGTTATGGAGCAACTTTATTCTTTATTAGAAGACAGGTTTACTGCCTCCTGATGGATACAAGCTTAGTGTTTACTTTAAGCTCTGATACTATTGTGCTTCCTGAATATGGCCTTTGCTAAACCAATCTTATAAGCTGAATATATAGGATAAATACATTCCTATACATAAAGTTGGTCGTGGCTATATTTAGTCATATTAGACTCAAATGTAGTATGGAAATACTGTGCAACAGCCTTTACAAATTTAAGGGGCTATCATTAAAAAAATATTTGTCAAACACTTTTGTTTCATTTCTGTGATTAACAGCAAACTATATGTGAAAGTATGTTAAGTTGTTTGAAAAATATTTTTAAAACAATCCATACAAGCACGTGTAGAGACAGAAAACAGAAATTACATATGTGAAAAGAAGAAATGTCGATCATAATATTCCCGCTTCTGAGCTCTAATTTTAACCTGTTCCTCTTCTGTCCTCTGCTCCTTATCAGCACAAGACAACACATGGGGCTGAAACCTGCCCTACGGACTCTAACAAGGAGCTTTAACAGCTTGGCTCTCGTTTGTTCCTCTCCGCCCACTAATGCAGCTCTTAACACTCCCATCACCCTTCGCTATAAACCTCATTAGCTTATCAGGACAAGACAAAAGGGAATATTAACACTGCCTACTGTACTCAAGGGCCAAGCTCAGGTGTCACATCTAGATAGCAGGTATTACTATGCAAGTCGCCCCATCCTGGTCCACTGATACAACTCTCTAAGCCTCTCATTGCCTTATCCTCTTAAGACAATACCCCCATGATTCCTTCTCTTCTACCAGACAGCCTGTATTTACTGAGATATTCACTGGTCATCCATTACAAGTGGCACCTGAAACTGAAATACAACCACAAAACTTCACCTTAACCCCTCAGTATCCCTATTACCTTATCTTGGGAAGACAAAGAGGTAGCTTTAGTTAGCTCAAGGTCTGACTGCCTGACTTTGCTAGCTTTTGGATTAGCTATGCGACTAACGCGACTCCCGCAGGCCAAGGTGAGGGCTGTCTTAATGCAGCAGCTTTGGGGCAGAAAGCTGCCTAATTTCTGCTTCTATCACCACTAGCAGGGCTCCAGAAAGCTCCCCGAGAGCCACACGAAGCAGCAGTTAAGACAAAGTAGCACAAGGTTAATCCCAGCGGTGGAGAAGTCAGAAGGTATTAGAAGATATTTAAATGAAGGGAACAGTACACACCTGTACAAAACTTTAGTGAGGGAGGATATGATTTTTTTTCCCTGCAGCAGGTTTTCAAAGTACTATTATGCAAAGACATAAAATTTGGTAAAAGTGCAGCATATTCTTGAAAGTAATTAGACTGTATTTACAGGAATGTGGCAGTGGAGATATGATGCTTTGTATAAAGACAGTAAAGAGAAACAAGGCTAGCAAAAGTTACAAGAAAATCACATTTCGATGATGGCTGTCTTCTCTAGCGTACTTTGGTTCAGATTTTAACCCAACAGAGACACCACATAGTCCACACAGCGACATTTACACAGTTTTACACAGATTAGACTCTATACATCTACTCACACTAGTTGTTTGATTTTAAAAAGCAAGCCAAAAGTTTCTCACATTAGGGAACAAGAAGAGTGACTCAAAATACAAGCTATAGAGTCCGAGTCTCAGGTAATCTTTTTACTTCTACCCCTTTCATAGAAACACTTTACATAATGGCAATAACTGCAAAACGTAACAGTTTATAAGAGAGGATTTAAAACATCACGCCAACTCCATCATTAAAATCATTAAAAATCTAAAGGAATCAGTTCATTGTCTTGCCTTTGATCTTGCCTGTATTCAGGTTTGGTAACACACTTTTAAAAAACACGCTGAAACCACTAATGTTCACAGAATTTTGTTCAACCAAACACATGGCAATGACTGGCACACAGCCAAACACATGTACCCAACATTAAATATGGCTCCTTTGATTGATTATACAACATGCTCTGCACACAGCCCTCCACTGCAACCCACACACACACACACACACACACACACACACACACACACACACACACACACACACTCCTCACAAGAACGGGAATCCGAGTTCATAGGTTAAGTATAGAAGCTGTCCAAATCAGCAGGTCAGCTGACAGACAGAGGAAATGACGGGCTTAATGACTAGCTGCTGCTGCTAATGACTCACAGCTAGCTGGGTGGAAAAAGAGTGTGACTGACAGACACGCATAGACACGCATGCATGCAGGTGCAGTCTCACTCACACCCTCAACCTCTCCCGCTCGATCAGCTGTAATTGGCAGTGAGACCTCGCCATCCAGTCGTGAGCGGCGCAGGCCCCGCCCACTACTTTAACAGCCCATTAGCAGTTATTAGAGGGTCCTCAGGGAGCTGTACGGGTCACAACACACTGCCAACCTAAAGGAGATTAATAACCCATGAGATTTAATAGAGGCGATGCTTCTGCGGTCAAATTGAAAATAACAGATGGAAGAGGTGAAAAGATAACAAGGAGCAACTGGAATCACAGATGAAACAATTATTTCATACGATTCATGTTTACAGGCACCATAAAACATTTATGGAGTTATAAAGATTCACAAAAGGTTATAAAAATGATGCTTGGGCTCAAAGACCTGTAAACCCAGTGGACCTCTTAGAGTTATAGGAAGAAGTCAGCTGGTAACGTAATCCAGCAACATGCTGTCAACGTCAAGCATCTTCATAACAGCATTTTATTGATGGCTGCAATCCACTTGGGGAGCACACCGGCTCTCATCATTTACTATGACTTTTAAGGAACTCAGCTACTGTTTACAGATTGTGTTTCAGCTGTTTTGCCTGTCATGATTAGTCCAAATGCTACTACTGTTGTGCTGCTAACAGATGGATGCGAAGTTCTGATCAAGTTAGATTTTCCTCCCTATAATTACCATTTCTACTGAGTTTCTCTGTATTCCTTTTGATATAGGAATTACACACACACACACACACACACACATGCATATATACATACACATATATATTCATTACCTCTTATGCACAAGCTTCAGAGAGGAGACTAATGCACACAATACCCCAAACCCTCTTGCATCTCAACACTAAATCCATCCAGCAAACTAATGTCTCTTTTAAACAACTTAATCCAGAGCTGTGCATCACAAGCAGTGTAGAGGAAATTGCTGTTTTACATAAGGTGCTCATATCAGTTGCAAGATGGATAAAAATAAAAAATCATACAAAATGAAAAAGAAAAATTATCTTTTGAACCTTTTTTGTTGTTTTTCTCTACTGTTTTTGTAAAGTCAAATGTTTTGTTTATTTGTATGAAATCTAAAAAAAACAGTTTGACTGCATGGCGAAAAGGTATGCTTATCTTCCTCTGCACTCACCCACCCCACCAACCCCTCGCCCCCGCATCCTCGCACCTGTGCTGGGGAGCCAGGGGCTCAGAGATGTGTCGGTAACAATCAAAGCGCTGATGCATGCCATGTGACTAAGTGACTGTAACCCTCCAGGCAGCCTGGGACTCTGCCTGTTAGCGTGTGGCAACACCAAGATAGGTCATTACCCATTCTGTTCCAATTGAATTTTAACCAGCGTATTTGTTCCAGTGCAAATTCTGACATTTCAATATGCCAACAGAGAAATCAGCTCATTTGAATGTGGCTCGCTTGTTTATTGTTTCCTGAATAAAAAAACGAGGAGGAGGAGAAATAACAGCATGAAACTTCTGTAACAGGGTGACTGACTCAGGTAAATCAGCATTAACCAAATTAAATTTTAACTATCGCACATATTCTAATTTAACATTCAGAATGGCAAAACTCCTTAGGACAATAAGCCACACACTTAATTATAAATGATTTTACATTTTGTCTGCACTTACAAGCTTTATAAAGCAACAGTAGTTTTGACAATTTGGATCTTTTTTTAGGCGAAAGCACAAAACAAAACTTCTCTTTGCAGTCTTGCAAGCAAAGATTTGATGTTTCACTCAGTTTTACCTTGCAGTTGATTGAATTTCAACTGGCAACACAACACATCTAAAATGCCCTTGCTTTTAAGACACTCAGGTGTTTCTTTACACTACTGTGCTCTCTAGACAGGTCAATGTATTGTTCAGCTGATACAGGAGTGTACAAACAAATGCTTGGGATATTTTAAAAAGGTGTCAACACATAGATTGTCTAGCAAAGCAGCTCTAACATCATTCTTAAAAATACCCTCTGCTCTCTGTGCATCAATACTTACAGTATCAATCAGTCCTGTAAGGTTACGTATGTATGGGTGTATGCACATAGGTGTATACATAATGATACTATTGGCTGATCAGTCTATAATGGCCTCAGATACCCAATATCAGTCGGTCTCACAGTAAGTGGAGTCTGTGTCTGAACCTTGTTGAGTCTTTAAGTTTAAGTTTAATGTTTTCTCTGTGCCTATCAACCATCCAAGGACATGCGTGTTTTATCTTAACTGCAGATGCTAAGGGTGGTGGTGTGGATTTGACACAGGTAAAGTGCTTCAAGTGCATTTAATAAAGCACTATTTAAATGTAAACCACTTTGCATGATCAGTAACACTGTTAAATGGCATAGATACATTTCAATCCATTTCTTCTAAAACAACAGGAGCACCTGCGAATAACAGTTTAATGGAATATCATTCTGTGCTTTAATACAGATGTGGCAGGAAACTGCTTAATATATTAATAAACTGCTTAACTGCTTAATGTATCGATAGACAATAACAAATGAAGTTGGTTCACATATTTGATAAACATGACAACTAACCTCCAGCCTCCCACTTGCACATTCCACCACTGCTGCTTCGTATATATGGTCATTCTGCATTGCACGGCTTAGCTTTCATTTATAAATCTGAACCTACACTTAGATGAGTAACACACAAACACTTTGTACTCATGACACCAACTAAAGACAAATCCTGGTGCCGATACATATAAAAACAACTAAATAATATTGCAAAATCTTCTACAAAATAAGAGATGTTGGGAGAAGTTTGCAGATCCTAAACGTTTCTTTATCTAACACGTAAATACACACACACTGGACTCACATGTGTGTTCAAACTGCTGGTCAGCTTCTACGAAATAACCAACCAATGGCTTTCAAGTAAAAGGTATATAAAAAAATGTCTCTGAACTACAGTGGAGTACAAGTATGAAATAATGTGAAAAAATAGCATTCGACTTTTAAATAAGGTCAGTGTACCTAAGAGTAAGACAGCAAACACTGTAAATTAGGAGGTGCAAAAATGTATAATTCTCACTCATGTTTTATTTGGGTGTGTCACATTTTATGGTCAGAAGGTCAGCACCTGATGACATCATTCATTCTAGTCTTAATCTTCTAATGTCCGACTTTGTGATTGTTTTGCTAATAATTGTATTCATTTATTTTCACTGTACTGTTCGTTTTTCTTCTATACAAGAGGAAGCAGGGGCAGAGAAAGGTTCTGAGGTAGTTTCACTGACAACAAAAATCCGCTTGTGTTTTCAGCAGTATAAACATGCACTACTTTCTTGACACAAGGAGTGAGTCTGTAATCAAACACAATTTTTGCAATTAAAAATTATGTCATGTGATTTCTAACTTAGACAGGTGGCTCAGATTAGTTTTCCTTCACTTGTGCCGATCTTCTCTGGCTTCACTGACAGTGTGAGAATTCTAGACTTCAATGCAGAGAACAAAATGAGGAGTACGAAGGTCCAAGATGTTCAAAGCCATATCAGAATAACACTTTGACGGTTACTTTAATGTAACACCTCTTCTATCTGAAAACTTTAAAGGCTTTTTAAGCTAATACACACACACACACACACACACACACACAAAGAGAAGAATCTAATATAGTTCATATGAAATTCATTAATTATCTTCACTATAATTCAGGCACTTCAAATGTAAGATTTGTAAGATGAAGACAAACATGGAGCAAAGAGGCAATGGCTGCTTTAAGCACACGCAGACAAACAGCTGATTAAAAGGTGAGAATAGTGTGTGTGTGTGTGTGTGTAGGAAGCAGGAGAAACCCGTTACATATTTTGTCCTGACTCACCATGAGTTGCACTTCAGGTGGTGTCTTCAGGTATCAGTCCACTCACTGTCAACCAGGATGGAGTCTGTAGGCCACACAAACACCCATCACACATTTAAACATAACCTTACAACAACTTCTTAGGACAAATGTGGTCATTACAACTTTTAGTAACGCTGTTAAGTATATAACGTGTAACAACTTATTATTCCTCTGTAGACATCTGTCGTATCTATGCAGATGAATGGCTTCTAGATATGTTTAATATAGTTAGTTTCCGTTTACTCTCATAACAAGTTTGACTAATTTAGTTTTTGCACAAACAGAAGTTAAATGTTGCAAATGATCTGACCTGTAATAATCCCTGGGAGCGATCTAACCAGGTGTCACTTAGGTAATAACGTAGCAGGTCCACGCAGGTAAAGGCTGACTGTCCCTTCACCAGTCAGGTGCTGAGCTCCCGTGATGTGGAAGCAGAGGAACAGAAGGATGCAACATGATACCAGCGAGCTCAAATCCTCTGCCTGCCCCTCGTAATCCTTCAGCACAATGATCCCTGCAGGATGTTTTCTCTTCTCCTCCTCCTCCTCTTCCTCTTCTTCTTCTCCAGCTCCAGACTCCTCTGCGGAGGTGTTGCCACCTCTGTATGTAGGGCCGGCCAGATGCACCTGCGACAGGACACCAGGTAAGAGGAGATGAAGCACCACCCGTAGCCACTGAAGTCATTCTTTCATTCCTCTTCTCTCCTCAGCATCGACAACTCTGCCTGTTCCTCAGAGTGTCTCTGCCAAGAGTAGTCGGGCACAGCAGTCCTGTTTTGCCGCTCTTTGCCAAACACACAAACACACACGCATGCACAGAGGAGAGTGTTGTAGGGTTTCTTTTTTTTTCTTCCTTTTTTTTTTCCAGCAACCGAGCTAACCCTGAGCCGGGGCCTGGTCTGCCTTTGAGATGCTCTCTAGCCCACAAACACAAGACGGCTTTCATTATCTTGCCCGTCGCAGCGCAAGGCCTAGCTTCTAAAAGCTACTGATTTCTTTCTTCCCTTAGCCCCCTGCACAAAGGGAGGGCATTTTGTAAATTACTTGCTCGTTTCAGACCAACAAAAGGTACTTTCATTGAACCCTCCTCCCCCCTCCTCCCCCCCACTGCTCTCCCTCTATCCTCCCGCCATTTGATTTTGCTCAAATTTGATTACAAGGCTTGAAAAAGGAGGCGAAGAAAAGAGAAGAGGAAATAAGAAAGCCCCACAGATGGCGTGTTCATTCAGTGCTGTGAATGGCTTTATATGGGCTGCCTTTATACATGTGGCAATCCAAAGACGCTTCAGCCGCTCCGCTAAAAAAAGAACTTGACAAAATTATTGGTTTGGTGGCTTTCTTACACGACTGACATGGGGGAACTCTTAGAAAGAAGAGTCTGCCTTCTCTTTCTCTTCCTTTCTTTCGCTCTTCTTGTCTCTGTGCGCTCTGGGTTGTACACCTTGATCAAAACAAACTAAATGATGTCTGATTGTGGAAGTGTTTACTTATACAGACACACACACGCGCATATGTGTGTGTGTGTGCGCATGCTGTCATATTAATAACCATATGCCCTGGGCCTGCATTCCAAGACAACAAGGTTTGCATATTCAGCAGAAAAAAACTAATGAGACACACTCACTATTTAAATCATCAACTAACACACACACACACACACACACACACTCTCGCACATGAAATTATTCATCTGCTGTTATTTAACATTATACTTGAAAACACTGCACATTAACACAAAGCAGAGACTGTTCTGTTCTCCCTCACAGGCTATAATCCTGTTTCCACAATGGACCCCTCACTCTGCACTTGTTTTCCTCCAGCGGATAATCATAGCTCTCTAGACACACAAACACACAAACACACAGACACACACACAGCTCTGTAGCTGTTGGATTTTTTTCCCTAACACAAACATACACCTATGCAGCAAAGTGAACTATGACTTGTTTTCCCATTACCAGTCCACCCAGATGAAGACACAGTCTGGGACCTTACATGGCCACTCCGGTCAGAAAGTCTAATGGAGAGAAGCCACTTAATTCTCAGATCCACTGACCAGACATCAATTTCCAGGTCGCAGGCTGCATCATTCCATCAGTGTGATAAAGTAGCAGCCATTACTGAGGTCAGAAAGCCAAAAGTGGCATCTTTTATGGGCATTATTTTAGTCTTTGTCCGTTGTTGTGTTGTACAGCAGAACCTTTTGTTTTTCCTTGTGTCTGATACAAAAGACCGGCTTCACACTGAGCTACTCCACAGCTACTGAACCACTCCATCTCTCAGGAACATACGACTGGAATAAGCCAACAGGTGAATGAACTGTTCTTATCATGGCTACAGCTGACTAGCATCAGGAATCAACCGTCTTTTACAAAAAAGTCCCTAGCAATGCTAAAAACTCAACAAATCTGTGCTTGATGTGCTTTTTTTCTCATGTTAGCACTTAAGCAGTGTGACGTTATGATTTGCTACAGTCGTACAACTTATTAACAGTAATTCAAGACCAATATGAAAGTAACTGTAGCCAAACCCCACGGAGTTAATGTCTCCATGCTATATAAAACATTTTTTGAATCCAAATCTAGCTAAATAAATCATATAAAAGAGGCTGCCAGACATTTTGTTCACTTCACCTGCCACGTGTCACACACAAAACGTTATACAAGATGCTTTATGCTATAGGTTAAAGATCCTACAGTAATAGAGAGAAACCCCCAATAATCAGACAACCCTCTATGAACAAGTACTTGGCGACAGTGGGAAGAAAAAACTTCCAGCAGAACCAGGGTCAGGGAGGGGCAGCCGTCTGCCTTGATGGGTTGGAGGCAAGAGCATGGAGAAAGGATAGACTGTGCAAGAGAGACTTGGATCAGACCAAGTTTTACAAATTATTACTGAATACAACTTCTCAGATGGTTCACATGTTTTGAGCCTATATGTACGGATAGTTATCCAATTTTTTTTCCAGCCAGGTGTACATACAAATAGATGCTCACCTACATCTAACAGCTACATGTATAGCTGTAAGTTATCAGCTATATTCACACCAGGAAGGAAACAGAAAACAATCAAAACACCCCTTAGAAGCAAAGGAGGTAGTAGAAAAGGAGATAATTTTCTTCCAGTAGAGAAAATGGTTTCAGTCCAGTAAAAACCCCACTGGCTGCACACACCAAGCTCAGCCCACTGAGCTTTGGCGAGCAGAGATATAAAGCTGTGAAACGCTGACAGGACAGAATAGCAGCTCTCACAGCTTCCATATCTACCACTTTAGAGATATTAGTAGTAGCAGCCAACATCACCAGCTGACCGACTACATTTTCCCCTCAACCTGCCTGATCACCGCAGTGGACCCCCTCCCCAACTCTACACACACACACACACACATGCACACACTTTTTTTTTTAATGAGGGCAATTTGATTTTGTTATTACTGATGAAGACAGAGATTCCCTTAGTGGGCAGAGAACCTTCATAATCAGCAGTTAGGTCTCCATCCACAAACCTGAAGTAATTATTGTCTCAAGATAAAAATGGAAGGCAGCGCTGATTTATTTTTTTTTCTAAGGAAAAAAATAAACTAGATATAGAAATGACCTTAATATTATTTCTCTCTCTGGGCATTTCCAATAAAAATATTGCATCGGAAGGTTTGATAAAAGGATTATGTGGCCAGCTTTATGTGGCTGGAGTCAAATCTGGATATGGAAGGAGAGCTTTTTGATTGAATAATTCTTGTTTCCTTTCTGCCAAGCTAGCAGTCCTCTTTGGGGAAAGTAAAAATCAGCATTATGCCAGATTTATACATGTGCTCTGACTCTCTGTAGAAGTAAGTGTGCCAATATTGTATGTCTGACTACCTGCCTACTGTATGTGTTTGAATGTTTCCATGTGTGCTCGGGGATGTAGAGAGATGATGACTGTGTGGTCGACAACATTTCAAGCACAATTTCTAGCATTAATGGTCAAAAATGTGGAAATAAAAGACACTTTAAAAAAAAGTATATCTATTTCATTTAGTACCATTCAATGACTTTAGAAAACAGTTTTCTACAGTCACTGGTACTGTCTAAGTCCCAGTTTGATTATTCTGTAGAACAATAGCCATGTGTTGTGCATATGAGAAAAGAACTGCACTAAAGTAACTCCTTACTAAGAACCTGCACTGGCACTGGTATAAAATTCAGATTATGTAATAAATCTCACTAACATTATTTTTACTATGTCTCTGATATTTAATCTAATTATAGGATTTTACACAATGTTTAAAGACTATTTGGCCTTGTACAGAAAATGTGTAAACTTGATGAATTTGGTAGATAAAAGTGACCACTTTACAACCAGCCTTGATTCAAATAACTACTCTGGTGTAAAAGAAAGAAAGAAAGAAAGAAAGAAAGAAAGAAAGAAAGAAAGAAAGAAAGAAAGAAAGAAAGAAAGAAAGAATTTCCTGTTAAAAAAAGTCTGTAACAAAGAGAAAGAAAAATTAAAAACATGGTGAGGTATTTTGCAGTTTTGTTTTCTGTCTGCAGAGTAACTGGCAACTATTAGAACAAAATTGTATGTTTTTGAAATATTCTGCTTGATTTGCTGTCTATAACCATACACAAACGTATTTTCTGTGAGCATTCAAAATTCTTCCACTGTAATATTTTCAAATTAAATGCATGATAAAATAAAATAACTTTCCAAAAAAAAGCTTATATTTGGGTCAGTCAGGGTTACCGAGTTGGCGTACTTGAGGCATGACAACTGAGCAAGAAGAAAATTCAATTTATGAATGAATCTTGATTTAATTCTGATTTAAACTGTTCAAATAACAGTGTATTATTCATCTGCTGTTATCGGGGCATCATCAGCAGTCACAACGGGCTGCCGTTAAGGCGTTTGACCCCAGAATTTCGTTATCATAACAGGGCTGTGACCTCCTGACCTGCAGTCATTACTGCTGTCTCCTCCAATCAGCCCTCCAAAGCTCTGAAGATGCCCTCTGGGAACAAACAGGCTGCTGGAATAGAGGTGACATTAGATTTATGCATGTGTGTTAGTACTGCTTGAGCACAGGCACACTGCTGTAAGTGTGTGTGTGTGTTGTGTGCTTCATTACTTATAAGGACCAGGGTGTTCTCACAATCATAGAAAAAAATGATTAAAAAACACCCAAAGATGGGTTTTTTCATGTTGTACACTTCTTGCAGAGCTTAGTTTAGTATTTCTGTTGACTGTTAAGATTAAGATTAAAACAGGGTTGGTAACAGATTTGAATGTGGGGCAGTTCCTGGTAAAGGCTTGCTTGATGTTAGGTAAATACAAGAGGGTTTAGAAAAGTTTAGAAGAGTACTGTGCAAAGGTTTTGAGATACCCCTCATTTCTTTATATGTCAGGAAAACAGAAAATAGTTGCAACACTTTACTCAAATCTACAAAGATAAATGAAAGCACAGTATGTATTAGCACTGTATTTGATGCTTACCGATATGTACTGATACTTTCATGCTTAAAAATAAAGTTATTGTCAATCAGATGCTCCGCAGATGGCAGTGCAGGGTTGATCAAAACCTGACGGTACGTTTGTGCATTCATAGTTCCATCAGTTATGACAGCATCTTCAAGACCACTAGCAGAAATTAGCCCAAAACCACGACAGAGCCTCCACCGTGTTTTATAGATGGCTGTAGACACTCACAGCTGTACCTCCTTCCTGGTATGTATAGCATGGTAGATAATATTAACAATTAGAACCCAGAATTTCAAAATTGGATTTCACTGCTACATAAGAACTATTGCCAATGATTTTCAGTCCAGTTTTTGTGTAATTTAGTATACCCCGGTCATGTTTCCCTTCTTCCACCCTTCCGCTGAGATAATTTCTGATGAATCATCAGCAAACAGAAGCTGGATCAACTGAAGGGCCAGCTACACTGCTCAGGCCCTTTGTCGGGTCTCTACAGGATTTTTTCCTAATTCTTAAGAACATGACCTTCACATACTGTTTGCCTGACACATTTGTATTTGTCTTTCACTTGTCCAGTTTGCTCAGAAGTTTCAGGAACACACTGCACACCATGCTGAGATATAGCAAGTTGTGGGCTAAGATCCAAGGACTGCACTGAAAACGAGTGAAAAAGCAGCCACTGTTCAAAGAGGGATGGCTCAAGTTGCACAGTACCGTAAACTATAATTCGAGGGAATCAAATATATTTTACTGTGCTTCCTGTGTTTCTTTTAAAAAACATGTTCATTGCACTGAGTTGATGATCAATGGAGTGAACAGGACAGATCAGAAAAAACAAATATTCAGAAAATATCCTGAATACAGCACAAGGTACAACAGGGGTAGACAGTATGTTTTGTTTTGTTTTTTCCAGAAGAACATGCTGATTGTTATTGATGGGCCACACATCAAACAAATAATCTGAAACAAGACACACACATAGATGAATTATGTTAACCTCGATGAATTTGGTAGATACAACTGACTGCTTTACAAACAGCCTGGATCCAAAAACTTTCTGTTAAAAAATGTTGACTTTTCATGTTACCATAAAAATGACTATGTCTTGCTAACTGTCTGATATGCATACCTCAAACTGTATGAAATATAGGAGACTGTTATATTCATCAGAATACAGTATTTACTATCTAACCAAATGTCTGCATCAATGAATATTAATAATAGTTAATATTCTGAGACAGCAAGCCCACATGGACCTTTGCATGTCTATTTAAAGGAGTGAAACTAAAGTGGGACAGTGTTTCTCAGGTTTGATTTGATGCTATTCTAAGAAAAAACCCTTTCAAGCACTGCTGTTGTGTCGGAAATAAAAGATGTAACATCGCGTCAGGTGAGGCGAAGCTTTTGTTCAGTACAGAAACAGGATTTTCTTAGAAATCTATCAGACTCACATTCAAACACAAGGTAATTCATCTCAAGAGGCACACCGTGAGTTCATCAGCTGGGACCAACATGTCACCAGTTAACTCCAGGCTGGCGTTCTGTCAGTATACAATCTGTGAGACACTGTTTGAACGAGGGAGGGCTTCATTTATCATCAACACAGTAGCTGAATAAACATTTGTGAACGTGTTGGTGACTCACACTGTGTTCATCATGGTTATCATTTATCATTCCCAAAAAGACAAGACTCATTAAACCTGTTAATATTTAAAAGACTTCTTTTGTAGTTTTCTATACATTCTTATTTTTTTTTAATCTAGTACATAAAAAATGTCTTTCCCCTGAAAGCTCATCTAGTTTGATTTCATTCTAAACTCCTCGTACAAAAAAAGTATATGCGATGGGTACTTCCATGGAGTGACTACTTCTGAATTAAGCTTGGCACAAAAGCAAAAAGTCACAATGTCTTTCTGGGGCATCCTGACTGGAAAAACAGAGGAAGAAAAGCAGCTTTTTACACAAAAGATGAACATTCTCAACTTGCTTGATGCAAAAAGACCCATTTCACCTTCATAGAGAATGGTAAAATGGTAAATGGCCTGTATTTATATAGCGCTTTACTAGTCCCTAAGGACCCCAAAGCGCTTTACATATCCAGTCATCCACCCATTCACGCACACATTCACACACTGGTGATGGCAAGCTACATTGTAGCCACAGCCACCCCGGGGCGCACTGACAGAGGCGAGGCTGCCGGACACTGGCGCCACCGGGCCCTCTGACCACCACCAGTAGGCAACGGGTGAAGCGTCTTGCCCAAGGACACAACGACCAAGACTGTCCAAGCCGGGGCTCGAACCGGCAACCTTCTGATTACAAGGCGAACTCCCAACTCTTGAGCCACGATCGCCCCCAAAAGTGTCCCATGTATGACCACATGATGTCAAAAAGCCAAAAGAAGAAGCACCACGCCTACTTACTGAAATGGTGTCGTTCTAATGAAGTCACTCCAGAAAATGATTGGACAGGAAAATAATCTGCTGACAGGAGGTCATAACCTGACTTTAACTAGCACCGGCTCAGCACAAATTGAACCAGCAGAACTACATGCAACTGTGCGATTTAGAGGAAAGCATCTGATCATTTGCACAAACTTCTAATCAGCTAATGACAGAACTTTATCACCGGCTGTATGTTTCCGTAAGGAATAAACACACGGCTTTCCTATCAAAGCATGCAGGTCACCTTGTACACTGCAGCCTACTAAGTGCACAATGCAAATGCAAAGTCCAACTGCAACTCACAAAACACAATCAAATGCAGCACTGCAGGGATACAAAACTTAATATCATCCCTCTTCATCTCCTTCAGACAGCCTCACTGTCTACCTCCAGAGTGCCAAAAAACCCACTCTTTGTCCCTAAAGTATCTTATTGTCATCCTAATCATTCCTCACAATCACAAACAATCTCACAACTTTTTTCCCCCATTCAGCCCTATCTACTTATGCAGTTCCCAGAAGGCATTGCCTTTTAGACCCTTCCTCTCTGGCAGCTAAGATGTCGGGAAAACAAATAACAGCGGAAAACAAAACAAAACAAAGTCTCCTGAAATACCTTGTGGATGCCCAGAGGAAGGCGCTGGACAGACAGATGAGCAGATAGGTTTCCTCTGTCCTCTTCTCTCAGGCTGCCTCTTCTCTCGGCGTGCTGTGGAGAGTGACTGCTCACAGCCCGCCTGGCATATCTAATTAGAGCCAGGCTGTTGCCACTATCGGGCAGAGGATCTACCTCTCCAATCTCTCCTGACTCAATCTTCCCCATCTCTGATTTTCTTTTATATTTATGCTGGAATATTTAATTGTAGACAAAAGGTTACTCTGGGCTCTATTCATCGCACACAGGCAGAATAATCTCCTTTAAAAGGCTTGACATTTCAGGCTTTTCAAAAGGGGCTGAAAAAATTATATCCCCGCTTTTGTTAATCAATGAAGTAGAACTCCCCCGAACAAAAGAATTAAATTGCTTGGTTGGGTTAATAAAACACACAGAAATAGCTGCTTCCTGTGGGCTTTTGTGCCTTCCACTGGCTCCCCCCATATGCAACCAGCACTGTAATTCCATATGATTTGGGGGGCAAAACTCTCATTTCTCCACACAGTTGGCTTTTTAAATCCTATTGAATGAGCAGTCTGTGAGGCTGGCTGATTGGGACCTCTTGCCTGAGCCTGGCTGCCTGGCTGCCTGGCTAGCAGAAAAGGCTCTCTCCATTTAAATATGACTTCCACTAAGGAAAGACAGCTAGTCCACTACAATTTACAATTTCTATACTGCCCCTGCTTTAGAAAAAACATTGTAATTATGCAAATGATAGGGGCAATAATTAGGCCCTTCACTGTCCCATTGTGTTGCCTGCCGTCATGTTTCAGCCCAATGGTGGGAGAAACGCAGCGGGGCATGTTCGGTTTAAAATTGCTCCTTGCAGACTCTCTGCAGATGTTCACAGTATCTTCTGTGCTACAACTAGCCGTCACCCAAAGCCAGGGTGCCTCTATATACCACAGCATAGCATACAGCTGTAGCCTTTATCCTCCACTGTAGTCTACACAAAATGAGACTATTAGTTTTGTGTTATGTCTGCTCATGCTGTTAGTCTAGCTGTATTGTAACTGTCATAATAAGTTTTATCTGAGCAATGGCATCATTTTTGTAATTTATCCTCTGTACACCACCACTGTCAGTTTTAAATAGTCTTTAAGGTATGATAAAAACTCAGATTTCAGCTTTCATTTAAAGGGTTTAACAAAAGTATTGGACCAGCTGTTTAGTAAATGACAGCCACTTCTATATATGGCTTCCATTTTAAGAGGCTTGAAAAAAAATGCTGCTGCTTGTTTGTGGGTCTCTCTGTGATTGTCTTGTATCCAGTATTGTATTCGGGCTTGTAACTAAAACGCACGCTTTGTTTGGATGAGATCAAGTGACTGATTAGGGCCATCAAAGAATATTCCATTTCTTTACCTTGAGAAACTTTTGGGCTGCTTTTGCAGTATGCTTTGGGTCATGATCCATTTGTGCTACCAACTGCTGTTTGATGGGTTTTGCAGCATTTGGCTGAATCTGAGCAGAAAGTATAGCCCTGTACACTTCACAGTTCATCCTGATACTTCTATCAGCAGTCACATCATCAATAAACACCAATGGTCTGGTACCACTGGCAGCCATACATTGTTAAATCATAAGATTGCCTCCACCATGTTTGACAGATGATATTGTACACTTCAGATCATGAGCTGTTTCTCTTCTTCACCGTGTGCTTCTCTTTCCATCATTCTGGTACAAGCTCATCTTGGTTTCATCTGTCCAAAAATACTTTTTTTCCAGAACCCTCTAGTTGTTCAAAGCCTTGTTGCAAACTTTCCATTCATGAGGACATCTCTTGACTTTGACAGTGATACAGCTCAAGATTGTTCTTGACTTGGTTAGATGCTCTGAAGTTATTTTTCTTAACCATAAAAATAATTCAGCCATCACACACTTTAATTGTCTTCTGGGATCTTTCAGGATGTCTGCTGTTGCAGAGCCAGCCATTGCTTTCCTTCTTTTTAACCCTTTAAAGCCTAGTGTTTAACATTTGATAAATTTGTTTTAGTGAGTTTTTCAGACTTCTTAATCACCAGTGTGGGTTAGGGCTCTGGTCATATTTTGAATCAGTGTCTGGATTTTCTTCCATGTGTGTGTTCTGTGCCGTTGAGTGTCTCTGCAGGTTCTCTTTCTAATTGGAGAGCTGGCAGCCGCTGATTGGTTCCCATCATCAAGTGGCTGTTTTGAAAACCCTATCTCCAGGCAAAGTTCGGTGGGCCCTACTCTGTCCAAGAGAAGTTGAGTGATGCTGATAATGTTTGCAGGTACCCCAGACCATAGGAAAAAACGTTGTGTGTGTCACGTTAACCTGATGAAGCCTTATTTCGTTTGCCATACAAGTGTAAACTCCTCTTCATCCCTGGCTGTGCCATCAGCTATGCCCGTTAGTGATGTGGCAGTTGCGAACGAAATGGCTCTTAGAGCCGGATCTGTGACGTGAACGATGCGAGCCGGCTCCTTATTGAGAGCCGTGTTTTTTTTTCTTTCTATCACCCTCTCTCTCGCACTTTTTTTCCACTTCACTCCGCATGCGAGCTTGTGCTTTGCACTGGGCAGAGGGGGGAGGGGCGGTAGTTACGCTCGCAGTAGCACAGAAACAGAGCGGGAGGGAGAGACAGAGAAAGAGAGCCAGGGACAACAACGTCACATTAGAAAAGTATAGTAATCACCCACAACTATTTTCAGTTGCGGATGATAAAGGATTCAGAAAGTTTATTCATGCAGGCCTATATGACAGAGAATATGCATGTTCTTTTTGTTTTCATATTTTAATTTAGATTTAATTGTGTTGTGATTTGCAGTGTTTTGTGTTGTTTCATTTTAAATTTGTTTAAAAGGAAAAAGCTGAAAATTTAAATAGTTAAAAGTTGAAATGTGACTAGTTGGTTTTTGTATTATATGATTTATTTATTACATTTTATGTGGAGTGAATAAATAAAAGTATATTTAAGGTGGCCCCTACAGACAAAGCACGTACAAACTTCAAACGACCGGATTTGGTGTGTGATAGTAACAGGTAAATGAACTTTTTTTTTAAATTATTTGAATATATATGAGTGCTTGTGTATAAATACACAAACAATACACATATTTCAATTGTGTAATTTAAGTGATCTAGGTAGCTCTGTTTTGAAGTTCAGTTAATGCTAGAAATGTGTTTTGGAGTTTGTACGTGTTTTGTCTCTAGGGGCCACTGTATATATTTATATATAAACATATATAAATAAAACCACTTTTTTTTTTACATTAGTAATTCCTTTTGTACATAATTTTATATTATTGTTAATAATAAATTAATTAAAGCAACAAAACAACCTGAAGACCCAGTTCTCTAAAAACAGCCGAAAGACCCGGCTCTTTTTAGTGAGTCGAGCCGAAAGAGCCGGTTCTCTAAAAACAGCCGGAAATCCCATCACTAATGCCCGTAGTTGTGCCAGCATCAGCGTCTCAGTACAATCCAGAAAGTGATGGTTTACTTTTTGTTTGTGCCGAGGGTTGCTCTCAACTCAGAAATATTAGACAATTTAAAATCCCACCCAAAACACTTGGATGACTCTGCCAAGAAGAATGTGTGCTGTCTGATTGAAAATCACCTTTCCCTGTTTGCCAACACTCCGTCTCGCGCTACTGTTCTGGAACACGACGTAGATGTAGGTGGCCATCCTCTGATCAACCAGCACGCTTAGCGGCTGAACCCACGCGCACTTTTTTGGCAAGAAGTTTTACTTGCTGGAAAACAGTCTAGCTGTTCCAGTGCATGTAGCTCTTTAACAAAGGGTTAAATTGCTAATTAGCTAAACTACTATTTAGTTTAATTATTTTTTTAGCCCTGGCCTCCCAGTGCACTTTAAATGCTAACATTAGCTGTGTATCACACTTCAAGTGTTCTAGTCACTCCTGAGCTGCGGTGTATCACACTCACCAGCTACCTATAATATGAGTATACATACCAGAAACACGTGTGACAAGAAAAGCATTCAAAAAGCATTCAGTTTAAGCTAGTATTTAACGGGTTGCTAACAATAGCATCTAGTTTGACCACACAGAGACCCACAATTTAAAAATTAAAATGTGCTTTTGAAACTAATAAAATTGAACTCACTGCCAAAAAGGTTCATGTCAGGTTCCAACTTCCAACAGCATTCATGAAAAGGACCAAGAGTAGCATGGGAGGGGAAAGGACACACAGCTAAGACCAACATTAGAGGCAATATTCAAAGGGGAAAATGAAATCATCAGACTGAAGAGATTAAAGAAATTACAAAGGTATGCATCTGTGATCTTTAAGGTTTTGTTGTTGTTGTTGTTTTCTTATGCATGTGTAGCTGAAAGTGTGATTACTACCAGAATTACAGTGGTTATTTATTTACACTGTTCATTACAGCGGGATAAAATTTTTAATGTATATCTCAGGAGTAACCTTTCCTTTACTACAGGGGATTCATAGCACCAGCATCATCGGGAGGGCCCAAAACATAATTAACATCACCTACAGCGTCATCTATTCACACTACAGGAGTCTGAAATTGAGGACTAAACGACTCTCAAACACCTTCTACCCAAAGACCATTAGACACCTGAATAAAATAATCAACACTGCTCTTCTACCACCTCATCACAGCTATTAAGTATAATTGCACTATTTCTTACAGTATTATTAGAAGTATCTGTCACACTAATAAACTACCTTGCATAAGCATTAACACGAGTTTGCACATTCACTACTTGTACTTGTCTCATCCTAGAATCACAACAGAATATTTTCATTGACATAAACTGGGTAAAGTATTATTTTCAATTTTGTTTTCCCTTTTAAAAAAATGTTTCCCTTAAAATGTTTAACCTGTGTTTTTTTCTTTTAACTGTATGGTTTTATAAAGTCAAATAACTTTCCCGCAAATTTTTATTTATCCAGGAATAAACACAAACGTTAGAAACCAAGGAAACAGCTGCGAGTTGCGTTTACCCGGTGTTTACGACAGTTCTCTTTCATTTCCGGCATAAACACATGGACGCCTGAGCCACGAAAACATGAGAGGTCAAAAGTTATGGTCGTAATCTTCAGCATAAACGGAACATAACACAGAAACATGGTAAGTTGAAATCGTGATTTACCACATGAAATGTGAAAATGGTTGCATGCTCGAGAGACTACGGAAATAGCGTTTGAAGGCGTTATTTTTAATAGCTAAGCTAGTGTTAGCTTTACTTAAACGTGCATATGACCCAACACGACTGGACCAAGCTAAGCTAAAGTTTGGTGTTCTTCTTATTTTAACCAGCACGCCACTATTAGCCTGATAATTGGACCATTGATAGGTTTAAATCAAATGTAAACACGCCGCTTGGGTTTCGCAGCGAGCTCCAACGCGGTCACTGGTCTGCTGATTTGCTTTGTATCCCCTAATGTCATGAAGCTTTCTGATTTCCACCTTTCTGCCTCCGCAGGCCAGCTCCATGGTGGCAGTGGGACTGGCTCTGGCAGCAGCTGGATTTGCAGGTCCGTGAATGGAAAATTTTGTTGTTAACTTTGTCAGACAGGGTTTCACGAGTGTACAGCACCATGGACATTGAACTTCAGTACAAAGCACTTGAATTGCAAGGAAACTATTAAACAAAATGCATACACATATATGGATGACATAAAAATAGCTCTACGTAGTTCTATTTTTGTAAATTTACATATGTTTTTGACAACTTTTTAATAGTGTTATTTGCACTTTGCACATTTATAGTGTCATTTTGCTTAATATACTATCCCGAGCAGGAATAAGAGGCTTGAACTGTCTTACAAATAATGTAATGAAGAAAATATAACTGTGTGGTTAGACCTCTCAACATCGGCAATCTAGCTAAGTGGTCAGGTTAAGCTAGATATCAACTCAGTAACTCGACCCTGGATTTCCTGGTCTAGCAATGACAGCACTCGCATAAAAGAGGCGGTTTTGGCAGCGAGTGACTGATCACAAACATATAGAGTAGAGCCGCATATTTAACAAAAGTAAAGCAAATTTTAATGTTTAACATAGAAAAAGGTTAAACACACAATGCAGACTAAATGTAACACATGTTGCAGGCAGCGCAGCAGCAGTGTGACAGAGCTTTCCACACATAGTATGTATAGTAAAAAGCATTGTTAGAAATGTTTGTAGACTGCGAAGCACTTTGTAAATGCATTTAATCTAAAGGGAAGGAAGGATGGTGTGAAACACAGATTTACAGTCTGACTAATAGACTTGCAGTTATAATAGTTGGTGTTTTGCAGCACCATCATCACAAATGATAAATATTATATTTTGGAAGACTGTTGTTCTATCCGTCCCATATCATAACAGATTCTTTTTGACTCAAAACCAAAACCACTGAATGATTTAACTTTCATGTTTATGTTGGTTTTTCGTTTGTCATCTATCAGTAGGTCAAGGGCGAGTCCTGTGTGTGTTGACAGAAACTACATGAAACCTTGTGTTTAAGGTTTAATTTAACAGTATGCGAATGCTCCTCGCCTCCAAAGCAGATATTAAATTATGAAGAACATTTACATTACAGAAACCTGAGAGTGCAAACCTCTGCCAATGTCGTTTAATCTCTGGGCAGTATTTACTTTTAAGGGAGTAGTATTATATAAAGTTTAGGAAGTTTGAAGTGCAGGAAAAAATCAGATAAGGGTGGCATGACATGCTTACTTTGATTCCACAAACATTATTTTGGAGTAGGTCATGGATTATTAGGGGTGGGGGGAATAATCGATACTGTGTAGTATCGTGATATGACTTCAGAGCATGTTGATCCTTTTTCTGAGCAAGAATCCTGACATTCCTTCACTGTCCAAATGTGTTTCACTTTTTTTTTGGCAGCAATAAACATGACAGTTTACTTATTTTAATTTAAGACATGTTTTATTTTAATTAAGTTTAAAACTTTTTTATTTAATGTAAAATTATATTTTGTTTTAATTTACTTTCAAATTCTTCAGTTGCTTAATGAGCTGCATAGTTTTCATAAATTGCATAGTTCATAATAGCTATAATTGTACCAGATGGTTGCATTCAGTTAAGTTGGACTAGACTGTAATACAAACCGTTCAGTTTGTCAACAATAAAACTGACTGAAATGAGAGAAAGACTGAGTGCGAGACTTTGTTATTAGATAAAATGAATATTGATAAAGTTTACCTTTATGTACAGAATCTGAATATCGCAAAATATTTTAAAAAAATTGCAATAATATCGTATCGTGCGTTAAGTATTGTGATAATATCGTATCGTGAGATGTATGGTGATTCCCCCCTCTATAGATTATAGGTATTAATTTGTAAATAGGTGGACATGAATAACTGGAGTTTATTGTATAATATTAATAAACTTGAAAGAAAGGCAGGCGTGAAATGTAAAAGTGAGGGGAGAGGTGACATGATATTTGGAGGCAAACTATGATGTGACTTTTAGAATCCCCATATACCAGTATCATGTCCTAAACAAAGGTAGTAGAACTTGAAGTAGTTTTACAGATAAAAGATGAAAGTTTCACATTCTTTGACTTTAAAGAAGAGGTCAGAGGTCAAATGTGATGATATTTTAAATCTTTACACAACGCTCTCTATATGTTTACAGTACACAACACACTTGTAAGAATCATAGTTTCTAAGTTATGTGGCTTTTTATTGATTTTCAACAAATAAATTATTAAGCAGAAACTGAAGATGTAAGACAAATGTTTTTTGGTAGTTCGGTTAAGCTAGGTGAGTCTAGGTGATTTTTTGTTAGTTAATATATTCTCAGATTTTCATATATTACAGGTTGTCTTGTAGTGTCAGTACTGTATCTGTATTGTTGTACTGTGATAGTAGCATTATCGTGGGAAAAGTATTGTTAGTTGCACCGGCGCCCAACCCTAAACCGCATCAGTGTTAACAGTAAAACATTTAAGGGACAAATCCACAGATTGATTTGTCATCTGAGATAAAGTGGATTTGCCCATCACTGTAAATGTCTCATCTTTTTCATGTACCAGGTCGCTATGCCATGCAGGCCATGAAGCAGATGGAACCCCAGATGAAACAGGCCCTTCAGAGCTTCCCTAAAACTGTAAGAAGGAACCCGTGTTTGCTGTGATAACTCTGCCAGTTCGATGTGCAGAAAACACAGACACATGTTGGTCTTTGCATTCAGTCTGCATTTCGTTTTCTCTTTCCTAACTCGTAACCTCGACTGCACACATTGTTTCAGGCATTTGGAGGAGGCTACTATAGAGGTGGATTTGAACCAAAGATGACAAAGAGAGAAGCTGCTCTGGTTTTAGGTGTCAGGTATGTGGATGCTGATCAGCACTCAGCACTGATTCTTAGTCTATCTGTGATGTTACAATACTTCCAGGTTCAGAGAGGTTTGGTCTTGTGCTGCACGGCTACCTTGTTGTGTTGTTTGTAGTCTCTCCACTACAGCAGCACATTTAACAACCACCACTAATCACTCATAATAACTCACTGTTACATACATTTACTGTTGCACCACTATTCTGTCTTCAGTCCCACAGCCAACAAGAATAAGATCAGAGAAGCTCATAGAAAACTGATGATCCTGAACCATCCAGATAGAGGTAAGAGAAAGCTTAGTGCTTATTCAAAGACCGACTATTTTTCTGATGAGTCTGTTATCTAGTGAAAATAAAAAATAAACAAAATACCACTAAAATACTATGAACAAAGTTCAGTATAATCAGAGTATCTTTCCATTATCTGGCTTCACTTGCCTTTGCCTATAACGGTGGTCAACTTTATAAGTCAAGCAGGGACTTCCCAGTGTAGCTGTCAGCAAATTTGGATAAAAATGGCTGCGTTGAAGCACCAGAACAATCAGAGACATGTATACTGAAAGCAGAGCAACAGAATTTTTACAAAAGAATAAGCATAAAAAGTTCATTCAGACATAGTCCTGCCAAATGTACAAATATGATACAAGGTCCACAAAGTCCAGAGAGGTGTTCAGCTTTAGGATTATATATCAAGGTGTATAAAACAATAAAATAGTTTCAAACTTGTTTGCAGTCAACAAAAAAATAAAATCAAGGAATAAAGTTCTTCTCAGACTTTAAAAGCTTTCAACCCTCCTGGTATTTGTGCACACAAGTCTGAGGCATCACTGCAGAAGAACCGACACAGCTCTGTTCTGGAAAACACTGCACTGGCTCGAGAACCTTCATAAAAATCGGTGACCACGTTTCACAATTGCACTTTATTTACAATGAAAAGCTGATCATGCAAAAAAAAATCAAGCAGCTGGAGACTCGCTTATTCAGACTGGCTTTTAACTAGTTTTAGGCTGTATGATGTCATATGTATGCTGTTTTATCGTTTTGTCTTCTGTGTTTTTATATGCCTGTTTTTATTGTTTTTATTTACCCACTTTGTGGGTTTTGACCTGTGAAAGGTGCTGTATAAATAAAGTTTACATAACATTTAACTTCAGAATGTAGTCCTGAGCTGTTACGCATGAGTGGCAAGTCTGTTAACAGGTCTTAGGTGTATTGTCAACATCCTGCATAGTAAAAGGAACTGTTTTGTTGTTCAACGTGAAGTGTGATTATGTGTGTGTGTGTGTGTGTGTGTGTGTGTGTGTGTGTGTGTGTGTGTTGCAGGTGGATCTCCCTACTTAGCAGCAAAGATAAACGAAGCAAAGGATCTGATGGACGGGCAGGCCAAGAAATAAAAGTGGAGATGCTTATTCATGCACTGACTGACTTGAAAGTTTTTCTAACTGATTGTTCTAAAAATAAAATCACGCTGTACAAGTGCAGACCAGAATCCTGCCATTATTACTGCTCAGTTTATATTGACTTTGTGAAATTCTATAAAGAGGTTTCCATTTGACAGAACTTCAAATTGTTGTTTTGCGTTTTTTAAGATCACACATGAAGTGTGTTTCTTAGTCCAACCTACAGATGTCTCATAAGCAGTTGCTAAACTTAATGGAGTCATTGAGTATTATGCATTTTGTGAGAGAACAAAGACAGTTTTTCTACTTGTGATTTTACTAGATACATTTGGACATGTGAATATTATGTTGCATGTCTTTTTTTAGCGACAGCACGCTGTTGTTAATGTGGTAAAATGTTAGTTGGTTTGAACACTTTAGCATTAGCAGAAACTTAAAAAATGTTCCTGTGCTTACTGAAATTACACTTACAGTGGGGCAAAAAAGTATTTAGTCAGCCACCGATTGTGCAAGTTCCCCCACTTAAAATGATGACAGAGGTCAGTAATTTGCACCAGAGGTACACTTCAACTGTGAGAGACAGAATGTGAAAAAAAAATCCATGAATCCACATGGTAGGATTTGTAAAGAATTTATTCGTAAATTAGGGTGGAAAATAAGTATTTGGTCACCTCAAACAAGGAAAATCTCTGGCTCTCACAGACCTGTAACGTCTTCTGTAAGAAGCTTTTCTGTCCCCCACTCGTTACCTGTATGAATGGCACCTGTTTGAACTCATCATCTGTATAAAAGACACCTGTCCACAGCCTCAAACAGTCAGACTCCAAACTCCACCATGGCCAAGACCAAAGAGCTTTTGAAGGACACCAGGAAAAGTATTGTAGACCTGCACCAGACTGGGAAGAGTGAATCTACAATAGGCAAGCAGCTTGGTGTGAAAAAATCAACTGTGGGAGCAATCATCAGAAAATGGAAGACATACAAGACCACTGATAATCTCCCTCGATCTGGGGCTCCACGCAAGATCTCATCCCGTGGGGTCAAAATGATCATGAGAACGGTGAGCAAAGATCCCAGAACCACACGGGGGGACCTAGTGAATGACCTGCAGAGAGCTGGGACCAAAGTAACAAAGGTCACCATCAGTAACACACTACAACGGCAGGGAATCAAATCCCGCAGTGCCAGACGTGTTCCGCTGCTGAAGCCAGTGCATGTCCAGGCCCGTCTGAAGTTTGCCACAGAGCACATGGATGATACAGCAGAGGATTGGGAGAATGTCATGTGGTCAGATGAAACCAAAGTAGAACTTTTTGGTATAAACTCAACTCGTCGTGTTTGGAGGAAGAAGAATACTGAGTTGCATCCCAAGAACACCATACCTACTGTGAAGCATGGGGGTGGAAACATCATGCTATGGGGCTGTTTTTCTGCCAAGGGGACAGGACGACTGATCCGTGTTAAGGACAGAATGAATGGGGCCATGTATCGTGAGATTTTGAGCCAAAACCTCCTTCCATCAGTGAGAACTTTGAAGATGAAACGAGGCTGGGTCTTCCAACATGACAATGATCCAAAACACACCGCCCGGGCAACAAAGGAGTGGCTCCGTAAGAAGCATTTGAAAGTCCTGGAGTGGCCTAGCCAGTCTCCAGACCTCAACCCCATAGAAAATCTGTGGCGGGAGTTGAAAGTCCGTGTTGCGCGGCGACAGCCCCAAAACATCACTGCTCTCGAGAAGATCTGCATGGAGGAATGGGCCAAAATACCAGCTACTGTGTGTGCAAACCTGGTAAAGACCTATAGTAAACGTTTGACCTCTGTTATTGCCAACAAAGGTTATGTTACAAAGTATTGAGTTGTATTTTTGTTATTGACCAAATACTTATTTTCCACCCTGATTTACGAATAAATTCTTTACAAATCCTACCATGTGGATTCATGGATTTTTTTTTTTTCACATTCTGTCTCTCACAGTTGAAGTGTACCTCTGGTGCAAATTACTGACCTCTGTCATCATTTTAAGTGGGGGAACTTGCACAATCGGTGGCTGACTAAATACTTTTTTGCCCCACTGTATGTGATGTTCCAATGTAACAGGTTAATTCACTCAAAAGCAGATTTGTGGTTTAAATCAACTTAAGCAGGTGAAACA
This sequence comes from Maylandia zebra, assembly GCF_041146795.1. Classification (NCBI taxonomy): domain Eukaryota; kingdom Metazoa; phylum Chordata; class Actinopteri; order Cichliformes; family Cichlidae; genus Maylandia; species Maylandia zebra. The sequence goes on from NC_135183.1 coordinate 9,480,093, forward strand.
TTTTGCATTTGCATATGGAAATGTTTTGAAGCTTAGCCAGTGAAAAGAAGCCGGTTGTATGCTGAAAAAGAAATTCTGTCTGATGGATACTGAAACATGAGTGGTGACCAAATCAACAGCTTCTAAGTCTGTGAACCTAGCAACATGAAACTGCCTGTGACTCCACAGAAGCCAAGAGGGTGTGTTGGCAGGATCCCATCTGTGGTGAAAACACTTCATTACATTCAGCCAAAGACACAACTTTTCCTATTTCTCATTTCATAAGTTTTTAACTTGTAAAAGAGACACCACAGCTATCATATACAAATCATGGCTAGTAAAGGATGCCTACATTGTATTCATACATTTAATAATCTTTCTGGCTGCAGGATAATACAAAAACTAACAAGACACTTTTCAATAAACTTGGTCAAGAGTTAGATGATGTGGGTCATGTCTCAGTTTTTGAAAAAGACAAACCTTGTTTAATAAACTCGAACTGCACCAGTATACTTTACACATCAGTAAACAGGTTATTGTCACATTCACTATCCAAATCAGAATCTCCACACAATGCAGCGACGCAGCATTCCTGAAAAGTATGTGTACAGCTAACAGTCACAAGCAAGACACAGAGATGGGTTTTAGATCTACACGAAAGATCAAGTTTATTTAAGAACCACCTGCATACAAAACATATTGCACATCAACCAACCAGACGATCCTTAAAAAAACAACAAAAAAAACTTTACTGTAGTTGACCCAACAAAAACACTTGGGATGTCACAACTCTCAGTAGTCCAAATTTGTCCCAAAAGAAAACCTCTAAGCATCGCATGTTAGTGTCAAGAAAACAGAAGAGATTGTTTTTGTTTGTTTTTTTAAATACTGTACATTTTCTTAAAAATAAATAAACCAAATATATCTCCTTCCTTAGTGGAACAGTCATGACCAGTTTCCAGCCAGCCAGTGTGGAAGAACCATGAAAATGACATCGTCACCTGGGCAAGGTTTTCTGGAAACATCTCAACACCGCAGTGGTCGGTTTTTACAGGGCTCTGTTTTCCCCAACAGTGGGCAGATAAAAGTGGACAATACCCTAAAAGAAACTCAAGTGACTTTATTGAATTCCTAGTGAGGGAAAAAAATTAATCAGCATCAAGCATTACTCGGGATGTACGTAATGAAACAATGTTTAGGAATGAGATGTTTCCAGGTGGCCGAGCACTGATGGTACATATCTGTCCAGCACTAAACGGTAACAAGCCAGTTTTCAGACTCAACTACAATCACGTTTTAAACAGAAGAAAGGTTATGTTTCAGTGCAAAGAAAACAACTCTTCTACAGTTTCTTTTCCAGACACGATGTAAAAGCATTTCTTCTGTGACCCAAGTGGTTGCATATTGGAAAAACAGGAAGCAGCTAATGTGAAATTCTTCAACAGATATATTTATTTATATATATATATTTATATATATATAAAGGATAACTGGATTCATCCCCACCCTCCCCACAACGAGAACAGACACTCCTGACTTTAAAAAGATGCCCCTAAAATCTTTTTGGGGTGTTTCAGTGGTTGCCTTCACCTCCCGCAGTACCATAAGAGAACATTTAGCACATGGAGACGCCGTGTCTGGTTCCGCTGTGGCAGATGAAGGCTAACACAGAAACAGGTGAAAGGATTTCAGATGGCATGCAGAGCCAGGCAACGACATGTTGAATCTACTCTCAAGGCACGACAGCTAATCACGTTTATGTCAAACATACTTGGGGTTTCCAACAAGCCAATCTGCACTGTGCTACTGCCCATGCAGATCAGTTAATTTACATCCTGAAATAAGTTTATGGAAGCATTTTTCTGGATCCAACTAGGAAAAGGCTTTTTAAAACCCTGCTGTGATGTTTCTACGAATAGAAAAAGGACTGCTGCATTCATACCACAGTATGGGTTTGACTGGAATCCCTGTCTGATTTAATAAACGCTGTACTCAGTGCAGCCTCTCCCAGAGCTCTCAGTGAAGACAGGACTGAAAAGCAGTTCATGTACACATCTGTAAGTTTATGTGTGTTTGACTATCTTTGGCAAGCTCATACAGGAAGAACTATTGTAAAAAAAAAAAAAGAAAAAAAAGGAAAATGAATAGTTGGATAAAACAGGTGTAAAAAGGGAGGTTCAGGTTCTGACCTCTGAAACTTGCACAGCGGAACAGGTCACAAATATTTGGAAAATCTAAAATAAAAAAGAGAGAGAGAAAACAGTGCTTTAAATGTTATGGTTCACTTCTGAAGCTGCTCCAGTCATGGAGATTCAATCAAGTGCAGCTCTAGAAGTTCAAATATTTGAAACCATTTTCCTTGCCCTGACTAGGAGAGTCCATTAACAACAGCTTGTGGGTTAGATTCCTCCTTGTAGGAGACTTTAGTGGACTTCTCAGTGGAAGACCTGGGAGCTCTTGTGCCATTGTTGCCGTCGCCATCGGCTGCACCGTTAGAACCATTAGTGGTTGCCACGGCAGAGTTTGGGCTGTGTTCGGCGATGACATCCACCTGACCCTAAACAGAAAGGTGGGACAAACAGTGTGTGATGGGTGAGAGAGAATGACGAATGAATGACGAACACTAAATCACCAGTGACTGCCAGGCTTTTAAAGCAGCGAGAAGTGAGGATATTGTAAACTAGGTACTGACCACATCCTTGTTTTTCTGGGAGTCCTTCTCGATCATCTGTCTGCTCTGAGACTCAGCCCTGGATATGTAGTCAGCCACAGTAACTAAACAAATACAACAACAGAGAAAATAAACTATGAAAGCACATGAAGACTGACTCCTTCATACCAGAGCAGAGGCACAAATCTGTTTCAGATATTCCAAACTTCATCAGGATTGTATCGTCTTCACAGTTCTTGTAGATTAGTGAAACACACACAACAGCAGCATTTGCAGTGTGAAGTGAATTACTATTAAACCTGTGTACACAGTTAAAGAAAAAGTGCCCTTTCTCACAGTCTGAGAATAACCTTTTTACTAATTATGCATTTTAGATTCAAGATTACACCAAAATATGTTAGAACAATTTACAATGACACACCACACAAACAAGACTATTAATTGCTGTTAATGTCAGCATGACAAAGCAAAAGCAAGTTGTGACAAAGTTATTGGTAAAAAAAGGTTTTCTGCTAAAAAGAGATGCATACTTATATTTCTACGTACCAAACCTTGTTAGAAAATGCTATATTACAGTATTGATCAGCCATATTGAATCAAATAGCAAAAGCCAAGAACACGACTGCTCAGTTTTCCATAGTTTGTGTTTAGCATGGTGTTGGTGGAACACAAACAAACACAAGGTTTTTTTAGTCAAGTCATTCAGAGTGCTCACTGGAGGAGGGCACACTAGGTGATCCAGTTGCCTGGTTACCTGGCTGCCTCTCTTCAGGCAGACGGTTTCTGCGACGTCGGCTACGATTACGACGTTGAGGTTTAGCTTCCTGGTCATCTAAAGGTGTCAGGTCATCACAAACAGAGGGATTGGGGTGGAGGGACTTACATCGCGATCTACAATTGTCATCTACTTTGAGCTGCACTGACGCCCTTTATGTTTCAAAATAGAAATGATGCACTGCTGCACAGTCCTGACAGCTCAGAACAGCAGTCGGTATAACCTGAATACACTGTGTGAGACGACAACAACAACAACAACAAACATCTAGTAACGTTCATACCTGTTCCATTTTCACTCATAGAGGCGTTGTCTGACTCGCTCATGCCATCAATCAGAGTGGTATCCTCGTCTGTTCTGCGTCGCCGAGATCTTCTGCGGCGGTTAGCAGGCAAGTTGGAGTCGCTAGCATCTGTATCAGCTGTCTGATCGGTCTCTGTGTTTACCTCCAAGGCTCCATAGTGATGGTTATCCTCATGGTCTCGAGGCCCTGCTGCACATACAGGATCAGATTAATAGGCAAAAACTTTCAAACAGAACTTTAACAGAAGAAAATGATAACTTAGAGTGTCAATATATCTGTGAAGGTTCCCAATCATCCAGGTCGTAGTCTAAGGAACTTGGAAAGAAAAGCTTCTGGCCTTCTTTAAGTTTCCTGAAAGACGTTTCAAGGAAACTTAAAGCTTCAGTCCAGAACTGAAGAAGCTTCTTGGATGAAACGTCTTCAAGGAAACTTAAACAAGTCCAGACGCTTTTCTTTCCAAGCTCCCTAGACAAATTAGAGTGTCCCTACTTTCCTTGAATTATCAATTTTACCAGAGCTGTTGCTGTAACTTCCTCTTCCTCCACGTCCCCTTCCCCTTCCTCGGCCGGGTCCTGGCCTTCTGCGGCCATCTCTCTGTGGCCGTGGGCCTCTCTCCCGCTCCCTGCAAGTCCACCAAACCAAATGAAATTGATTACACAGAACAGCAACCAGCAGTTTAGTCAAAAACTGGTGAGATAATGCAATATATGGATCACAGTAACCTCACCTTTCATGATCTTCTCCAGCCAGAGACCAGTCACTCAGCTCATCTTTGCGCTCAGAATCTGTCTCAGAGGCGTTGGACTGCTCTGAGGTGTTGCCTGAGTGTAACCAAACACGTGTGAGAAGACAAAAAAAAAGAAAGAACGAAAGAATAACCCACATAAAAAGGATAGAACAAAGAGGGAGAAAGAAGGAGATAGTTATACACCTTGTTACAGGTGCGAACAATCCAAACATTTGACCTCCTGCATGATTTTACTGTATATGTGATTTTTTTGCACATATAGCGTTTGATTTTTAGAGATGCCTACCATATCCAGTGCTGTAGTTGTGGCCCCTGCGTCCACGCCCTCGGCTGTTGTAAGAGCGACTGCCATGCACGGACGTAGAGGAGGCATTGGCATTGTTTTCTGTATTATACCCGCCTCCTCTCTCCCCCCTCTCTCCCCTGTCCCTGTCAACTGGTCGGTGGCCCTGGGTAACCTGACGCAACTGTTCGTCAATCTGCATCCGTTCCAGACGAAGCTGCTCCACCTCCTAGAGCAAAGGAAAACGATAAATAATACAAAAAAAGCAGTATGTTCTAAACTAAATAAATAAAAAATGCAAATCTGAGAGCTTTGTTTTAAAATAGTCATCATGGCACACACATGCATAATGACCATACACACATCTACATCACATCCAATTCGCCTTGTGTTGTTTATTCTTAATCTTGCTAGGCTGCCTCCCTGTGTATAATCCACAATCTGCCTCAGCTCTTCCGCTAGCTGTGCGCCCTCTGCAAGTAGCTCCACCATGTCCTACACACAAACGGTGCAAAACAAAGCACACACGAAGCACCAACGCAGCACAAAACATGCAAACAGCACAGGACCCACACATACACATGGTGTAAAATGGATACACAGCAAAATACAGACTGCAGAAGAGCAAATTTCACATATCTATGAATCCTGCACTACGTTTTTATATAAGATTACTTGCTAAAGACTGAATTGGTGGTAAATTAAAATCCAGCTCAACAATACGGAAACGAAGGCTTCATTGTAACTAAAGTAACGGCCTCCAATATGAAATATTTTGACAATATTGTAATATAATCATTTCAATATTATTTCTATTTACTGCATACAAACATATTTTCCATCCTTCTGCACTTAATATTCAAATCAAATTAAATATAAGAAATTATAATAACACATCTGAGAACACTATCTGCAAAGCACATACAAAAAGCAATCCTGCTTGAGCAATGTTTATTGTGTGCTGTTTCCATGCTAAAAGCCGGCAGTGTCATTAGTCTTGTGCCAGAGTGGACATTAAAAGCAGCTTGACATAGCTGGGAATTCACATTGCAGCATTTGAAAAAGGTTAGCAAACGCAACACGCAGACACACGCACAAAGGTGCTCGTACATTTAGGTAAGAGATGTGGTACTCCAACAAGACCTGAACGTTGCCAATGCTCTCCTTAGTGCCGACAAATGTGAATGGGACCATTCCCTGTGTCAACAAAACAAAAAAACACAACACAGATGTTAATATGGGACTGTCCAACTAAATGACACTGTTTGTACGCTCTGTACTCCTATAGACTTTTAAACATCTGTCATAGGGATCAGTGCTTTAGCAGTTGGGGGTAAACACATCGCAGTAGCAGGCTTACTTCTTGTCTGGGCTGCTTGGTATCGTTGTCTCCTTCTATCCTGACACGCACCACACCGGACTTGTCCACTATCTCCTGGATGACCTTACCATTTTTACCAATCACTTTGCCTAAAGACAAAGAAAAGAGAAAAGGATCAAAAGGTAGGATGTCGCAGCTTAGGTCAAAAAGATGAGACACTAGTAAACTGAGGATATATAAGCACAGTACAGGGAGTGCAGAATTATTAGGCAAGTTGTATTTTTGAGGAATAATGTTATTATTGAACAACAACCATGTTCTCAATGAACCCAAAAAACTCATTAATATCAAAGCTGAATGTTTTTGGAAGTAGTTTTTAGTTTGTTTTTAGTTTTAGCTATTTTAGGGGGATATCTGTGTGTGCAGGTGACTATTACTGTGCATAATTATTAGGCAACTTAACAAAAAACAAATATATACCCATTTCAATTATTTATTTTTACCAGTGAAACCAATATAACATCTCCACATTCACAAATATACATTTCTGACATTCAAAAACAAATCAGCGACCAATATAGCCACCTTTCTTTGCAAGGACACTCAAAAGCCTGCCATCCATGGATTCTGTCAGTGTTTTGATCTGTTCACCATCAACATTGTGTGCAGCAGCAACCACAGCCTCCCAGACACTGTTCAGAGAGGTGTACTGTTTTCCCTCCTTGTAAATCTCACATTTGATGATGGACCACAGGTTCTCAATGGGGTTCAGATCAGGTGAACAAGGAGGCCATGTCATTAGTTTTTCTTCTTTTATACCCTTTCTTGCCAGCCACGCTGTGGAGTACTTGGACGCGTGCGATGGAGCATTGTCCTGCATGAAAATCATGTTTTTCTTGAAGGATGCAGACTTCTTCCTGTACCACTGCTTGAAGAAGGTGTCTTCCAGAAACTGGCAGTAGGACTGGGAGTTGAACTTGACTCCATCCTCAACCCGAAAAGGCCCCACAAGCTCATCTTTGATGATACCAGCCCAAACCAGTACTCCACCTCCACCTTGCTGGCGTCTGAGTCGGACTGGAGCTCTCTGCCCTTTATCAATCCAGCCACGGGCCCATCCATCTGGCCCATCAAGACTCACTCTCATTTCATCAGTCCATAAAACCTTAGAAAAACCAGTCTTGAGATATTTCTTGGCCCAGTCTTGACGTTTCAGCTTGTGTGTCTTGTTCAGTGGTGGTTGTCTTTCAGCCTTTCTTACCTTGGCCATGTCTCTGAGTATTGCACACCTTGTGCTTTTGGGCACTCCAGTGATGTTGCAGCTCTGAAATATGGCCAAACTGGTGGCAAGTGGCATCTTGGCAGCTGCACGCTTGACTTTTCTCAGTTCATGGGCAGTTATTTTGCGCCTTGGTTTTTCCACACGCTTCTTGCGACCCTGTTGACTATTTTGAATGAAACGCTTGATTGTTCGATGATCACGCTTCAGAAGCTTTGCAATTTTGAGACTGCTGCATCCCTCTGCAAGATATCTCACTATTTTTGACTTTTCTGAGCCTGTCAAGTCCTTCTTTTGACCCATTTTGCCAAAGGAAAGGACGTTGCCTAATAATTATGCACACCTGATATAGGGTGTTGATGTCATTAGACCACACCCCTTCTCATTACAGAGATGCACATCACCTAATATGCTTAATTGGCAGTAGGCTTTCGAGCCTATATAGCTTGGAGTAAGACAACATGCATGAAGAGGATGATGTGGACAAAATACTCATTTGCCTAATAATTCTGCACTCCCTGTAGATGAAAGTTTTTGTTTAAATGTTGCTGAGAAGTTGAGCAAATAATGTACTGAATGAATGAATGACTTGTTACTAATTACTCATTGCTGTTACTAAATACCAACTTCTTTATCCCCTTCTTAAAATAGTTGAATCTACTTACCAACAAGGTTTCTTGGCACCTGGACCGAATCCTCTACAAATTCCAAGAAGCTTCTGGCTTTCTTTACTGCCTCTGCTGTCTAAAGGAAGACACAGGGTCGCTTACATATATTACACACTCAGCTAAAACATATACACAACCCAGTTACCACTGTACAACATGTACAGTATATACACAAAGAGCACGTCTAAAGAGTCCCACGCTATTTCTCTTATAAATAACATTCTCCATGTGAGACCATTAAAAAAAGAGACTTAGCAAATCCAATTTCATGTCAGCATTTTCATATTACTTCACACATAACCTGCCATACAGGAATAATTATGGATTCTTTAAATGGTGTTCATTTCTTTGTAGGAATCTCGTCAACTAAAAGCAACAATTTCATAAGAAAGATATGTTATTACTTCTTTCTTGTTCACCATTAGAGAAAGCATCTATACTGTTTACCAGTTTAAGTGCACATGTTAAACACCATGTCACCCTCGTCATCACTTCTCTTTCTCACATCCTCACTGGCAGGAGCTAAGACGTGAGTGACAACCATGTTGTTGTATAGAATAATAAAGCCCTGTTGATAATTCAATATATACTGAAAGACAATTTAGCCAATTTAAGCTCGATAAAATACTAAATATTTACTGATTTTGTTGTGGAAATTACTTTTACTTTGCTTTTATATACAGAGGGTAAAGTATGTATTGAACAGGTCACCAATTCTCTAAGCAAGTATGTTTCTAAAGGTGCTTTTGACATGAAATTGTCACCAGACATTGGTAACAACCCATGAAAAATGTGAAAAAGGGCATGGTAACTATCAGTAACTAGAAAGCAATCCTCCCACTTAGTGCAAATTCATTATCAGCTGATTCAGTCCCAAATGATGGCCTATAAAAAGCTGTCCCATTACTAAGATGTCTCACAAGAAACACACAAGACGGGTAAAACCAATGAGCTCTCGCAAGACCTTCACAACCTTATTGCTGCAAATTTTTCAACATAAAACGACCTCCCTATAAGATTTCAGACAGCAGAGTGAAAAGAATTATTAGAAGAGTTGTTCAAGAGCCCAGCAACAGAAAGACCTGGAATCAGCAGGTACAATTGTTTTAGTACAATTGTACTCACCACGCACGACTCCATTGCTGAAGAAAAAGCATGTTGAAGCATGTTTAACAACAACATTTAGACAAGCCTGTGAAATACCCAGAGGAAACAGTCTGGTCAGATACCAAAATGAACCCTTTGGATGCCATAAGGCACTGCACTGCATCACCCCACAAACACCATACCAACGGTGATGTTTGTAGGTGGGAACATCATGGTGTGGGGCTGTTTTTCAGCATACAGCACTGGCACGCTTCATATTATTAAAGTAAGGATGAACGTGGAAAATGTGCCATGACATTCTTGATAAAAATCGGCTGCCGTTCACCAGGATGATGAAGATAAAATGAGGATGAATGTTTCAGCAAGACAGTGATCAAAAACATATAGCCAAGTGAACTCTCAACTGGTTTCAGAGGAAGAAAAAGCTGCTAGAATGGCCCAGCCAATCACCTGACCTGTCTCCTTTATAAAATTTTCAGAGAAAGAACTAAAACTCTTCATAGAAGAACCCTTTAGGATTTAAAGACTATTTATGTGGAAGAATCACATAAATCCCACATTACAACTACTTTTCCATACAGGAGGCGCCTTGAAGCTCTCGTCACCAACAAAGGCTTTTGTACAAAGTACTGAATGAACTTCAGCAACTGAGACATTTCTCATTATTACACATAATTTATGGACATCTATGGTTTGATTTCTTTGCATGTATGGATTGGCCGACATCTGGTGAGAATTTATGTCAATAGCATCTTTAAAAAGTGACTTAGATCATTTGTGACATGTTAAATAGTTATTTTACCCGGTGTACAATCCAGTAACCCTACTACCTCCTGTATTACCAACCTACCTCCCCATAAATCCTGAAATTGCCTGACTCCTCATCCAGCTCAATGGCAGTTACACCTGGAACCTTCCGGGCTTGCTGGATGTTGCTACCATGGCTGCCAATGGCCAGGCCCATTAGATCCAGTCTCACTGTAAACTCTTCCTGGAAGGAAGACACCAAGTGCCTGGAGTTCTACGAAAAACACAAGACATAGTCAAAACCAATGAACTCAGTCAGCTCTGCCTGAAGCTTTCATCCTGTACAAAAACTGAACAATAACAAATTTAAGTGTACTGTTAATTTAAACTCAAAAACTAAATGCTCGACCTTACAGAGCTTAAGATTATTGAAATATCTTTGGTAATATGGTTGTGTCCAAGGATGCTGAGCTCATGGACTGACAATGATCAGAGGAACTGCTAGTGGCTTGCCAAACAAGACATTTTTTTGTCTTGTTTTTCCATGCATTACATTACACTTATCAGATTCATGAGTCATTAACTTTATCAGCTTCACTATATCTTCATTTCAGTATTTCTACATATTACTGACACTTGTGACACAGATGCAACTTCAAACTCTGTAAGGAACGGCTACACTGATCCACCATCACAAAACTAGAGGTCAAAGAAGAAGAGGATTCCTGTCTGTAGATGTGACTTTAAAGTATTTGGAAAGATGCTACTTTGTCTTCTTTCCTTAACTTCTTTAAATTAAAAGATTAATATGTATGAGGAGCACACGATGCAGGGCTGAGCAGAGACAGGTGAGCTACTTCAAAAAGAAAATGAAATTAAAAAAACAACAATCAAAACAGACTGAACAAGTTTGTTGAAAAAAAAGTTTAGTTAAAGAAAAAAGTCTGTCAAATGTTATAACTTTATACAGTTTTTGCTGTTCAGCTATCATCCGCCTACTTACAGTCACCCAATGATAGGCTAAACCATCCATCACTGTATATCAGGGGTGGGGAACTCCAGGCCTGAAATGTCGGTGTCTTGCAGATGTTAGATATCACCCTGGGGCAGCACACATTGAATCAGATGATTACTTAATTACCAGCCTCTGGAGAACTTCACGGCATGTTGAGAGGGTAATTTAGCCATTTAAATCAGCTGTGTTGGATCAAGGACCCGCAGGACACCAGCCCTTGAGGTCTGGAGTTCCCCCATCCCTGCTGTATATGAAGGCCACCCTGCTGGAACAGCACACGTTAGTTCTTTTTGAACTGGAAGTAGAAAATAAACTTGCCAGTTACTTACCTACTTCTTTCTTTCTTTTTTTCTCTTATTTTTAAGTTTCAGCCACACAGCTTGCATTAAGTGCACCGCACTATGTTAACCCCACTCTCCCACCTCAATTATTGTATTATATTATGGTATTATACAACAATCAGTCTGGAGATCACTGCCCAATACTAAATGGCACAATAAAAAGCTATAAGCAAAACGACAATTGCTCAACTAAAAAGTATAATTTTGCTATTGTTTTAGCTTACTTTAAGCAGTAGGATTGTATTTTACCATTTACCATAATAAATGGCCTGAACTACCAACTGAGATTGTTCCAAGGCAACTACAGTGCATACAGTAACCCCAGAACATCTCAGTAACAGGTCTTTTTCTTGCCATCACCCTACCTCAAGGTGTTTTGTGGCTTCCTGGTTGCGTGACATTAGAAGTAGCTTGGTCCTGAGGCTGCGCAGGTGCATGTCACTCAGCAAAGACACACGCTTCACTGTCGTCTCGTTGGTGGACTAAAACACACACACACAGGAAATAAAAAGACTTATGCAAATATGTGGGGATACTCCTCTGCTCATAATCACTAAAAGAAATGAACAGCTGAGTCATGTATTAGACAAACATGCAGGGCAGGATAAAGGTGTAGCACATCGTGCATTAGCCTTGGTGCTACTGTACATATCCACATGTCACCACAGAATCACAGAAAGCCAGTTACCACAATCACTAGTTGGCTGGTCTCAGGGCAGTATGAGATGTGAGAGGCTCCCACGGCTTTCTTGAAGTCTTTATGAGCATTTTCATTCTGGCACCTGTCCACAAAAAACAAAAAACATATTACCTTCCAATCCTTAAACAAACAGTTCACATCTACTGAAAAAACGAGACAGACCATATATAACAGGTACAATAAAGGCTCTACTGCATATACACACTCTCACTGCTAATGAACTAAACAAGCCTGTGAATTTAGTTAAAATCTGTCTGTCTCTAATTTTGTTGCTGTAAAGGTGCTGTACATACGCTTCTTGTAGATCCTGAGGAACCGGGACAAAGCACTTGTGAAAGGAGTTCTTGGTGATGGCCTTGTTGGTGTTGACCGGACGCAGACGTTCAAAGGTCACTATTTCGTTGTAAGTCGCGTCACAGGCTGCATACTCAATCACATAGAACTGGAAATATGGAAAGGTTCAACAAAAAAAATGAATAAGTAGAATACTCTTCATAGTGCCTATAGTCACATGTACAAAAAAGGTTTTACTCACATCTCCCTTCATCATGCGGACTTTAGCCAACCACCAACCACACGGCTCAAGTTCAGTGGCTCTAGAAAAGATCTGCCAGGAGACGAAAACATAAGCAGGATAAGGCACATATAGAAACAAGCAGGTGAGGACAAGAGGAAAAGAAAAAAGGAGAGAACTTATATCTGTGTCCTTACCTCCACCTCGTCACCCTCTCCAATCTCCTTCTTGACATCAGCAGGTGGGGGCATCCTGACATCACTGAAGGGCACTTGGCGTTCTGGCTGCCAACTGAGAAAAAAAAGACCCCATTTTTTTCTTTTACCTAAAACATGGTGGTTCTGGATCTATGATAAAATATTAAATTTACATGTTTTATGAAAACTGGTCAAATGCAGAAGAAGTAAAGACTCACTTGTTCTCAAAGGCAATAGTGAGAGAGTCATCGTGGATATCTTTGACAAAGCCCTGCAGGAGGGACAGAAACACAGATCAGCGGTTAAATATAGTTCCTGCTTTAAAAGAAGAGTTTTTTATGTCTAGCAGAAAAAGTGACATTTTGGGTATGGGAACCCATTTTTTTTATTTTGTGCATGCACACAAAGTATATACGCATTGTTGACAAGATGCACACTCCTGCTGATTGTTTGCCACTATCTCATCTGTATACAACTCACAGTAACATGCTAAGATATGCAAAGCACTAGCAAACAATTCTGAAGAAAAGTGCTAGGATGTATACAAGGATGTGCACAATAATGAATTTAAAATACTTAAAAACCCTGCATGAAAAGAAGCAAATTGAACATGTTTGTTAAAACACTAGGATACAGTGTGACAGCACAAAGTGTAAAACTGAATGTGAACATAACTACGTTTCCCACAGATTTAGATTCAATTTGTTGCAGGAGGTGGGCATGTGCACGCAGATAAGTGATCTTGAGCTTTTGTGTATAGAAGGCACACACTGGCTTTCTTAAAAGAACTATTACATAATGTGTTTATATTATCTGATTTTTAAATACTTTTCTCCCCTGCAAATAATTTAATAACCAAGTAGCATAGCCTCCCACAGCTTCACTCCAACTTTCAGGATGTTGGATGTCAATTAGCAGCTGACTGATACTGATGACTGCCACAACACTCAGCAGCAGAGGTCTTAAAACTGGACTAGTAAAATCTGAAAGCCATAAACAAAGACTTCTTTCAGCTGGTCCCTTCAGGGGTTGCCACAGCAGACCATCTGCTTCCATGTCACCCTATCCCTAGCATTCTTCTTTGTCACACCAACAGTCTGCATGTCCTCCATCATTACATCCATAAACCATCTGTGATGTCCTCCTCATTTCTTCCTGCCTGGCAGCTCCATCTTCAACATCCTTTTCATCCATCTCAGCCTTGCATCTCTAACTTTGTCTCCAATATGCTCAACCTGAGCTGTTGCTCTGATGTACTCATTTCTAATCTTGTTCTTACATTACATTTTCTAACTTAATCTAAACATCTTCACTTCTGCCACCTCCAGCTCGGCCTCCTGTCTTTGAATCAAAGCCAAACTTGCAGGCAGTGAAACCAGCAACTTTCCAGAAAACGTACCAGAAAACAAACAAAAGAACAACAAAAACAAAGGACAATGGCAGTGGCAGTGAACTGAAGAAAAGTATTTTAGTGAGACACTGACAGCTTCATGAGCTTCTTCAGGTAATTCGGCAGTTAGATCAATTACTATCAGAGAAAGAGAGCTTTGTTGTCACTGTCTTAGTTTATGTTTTAACATGTTTAACACTGCATTTATTAGCATATTAGAATATTATCTGCAGTAAACAATCATACTTTCTTACACTATGTGAGATAGCATGTTTGAAACCTTAGCACGTAACCAAAACCGATAATAGTCTAGCACTACTATTTAATACTGTGGTATGCTAATACTGTGACAGTGACATCAGCACCACTGATGGTAACAGATAGTGACCAACACAAGATAGTTTAGTGTGTAAAATATCTAAATAAATAAAAAACAAAATGATATATTTGATAAGTATGGACTTGTTTTGCAAGTTTAAGTTTGAACTGCTTTCCAGCATTTGACAACATTCCTATCACAGGGTGGAAGCTGCAAAATTACTTTTATATATCCTTTATTTATCCAGAAAGTGATATTGACATTACAAAAGCCTTTTTCAAGACAGATCTGGCCAAGAGGGCAGTGGAAAACGCAACAAATATATCATCACAGTTCTTTCATACACAGGCACAATAACAGAGAGACATAAAAACACTGTAAAACTAGTCATTTCCTTACTTAACGTATAACTCCTACATAAATCCTAATGACTACAGTCTATTTAACAACATAAGTAAAGATATCATTAAAAAAAGCCCCAACAAAAAGAAAACACACACGCACACACAGAAACATCAGAAATCAGTTTTGGCAGTGGATCATTTTTTGGCACAACGCCTGTGCTAGAGTCAAACGTGAGGTACCCAACACTACACACCAGACTTGGAAGTACTGAACCCCAGGTTCAATGCGTTCAGACACTTATTTAAGCCATGTGTCTCGCTTGCGTGAAGGACGGTGTTGATTACATTCAAAGAAAGCACACACACGTATGTCTAAAGAGTTTAAGACACAGGGGTGGCAGAGTGGACAGAATCGCCCAGGGAAAAAAAGGGGTGTGTTAAATAAGGAAAAGCAATGAGAACAGTGTGAAAATGCAGTAGTACAAAAGAAGTCATGGGATGTGAAGGTGAGACAAGAAAGAAAAACTTGAAAGTCTGGAGAAAAATGAGAAGAGAGAGGAGACACGGGGAGAAGAGGCGAGGGTGTTGCTGTGGGCAGCACGTCTAGAAATAGCTTTAAAGTCGATGGTATCAGTGACCCACTCGACATGCCAGCTGGTCGGGATTGACAAGGAACAGCTGGCTCACACATACCGAAAAAATAGCTTCGGAATGATGGAGTATCAAATAATAGACAGCGACAGTCAGTCGTGAAGTCTGTGCAGAGAGACTTCAAAATCTCTCACACCACCAACCATGGTGCCTTCACAACACGACACACTTTAGTAAACTGCGTCAAGGTATAATGGGCTGGTCCTCCGTGTTTCTGATATCAGCTCAATAGCCAATGATGACACATGCAGATACTATTTACTTCAGCAACATCTTTCGACGTCAACAGCTAGGCAACTATCAAGTTAGCTAACTTTCAGCTCGAGAAAGCGGCACAAGAAGTCAAATAAAATTAATAACACCTGCTCTGTGTTACGTATTCAAGTTATCGCATGCAAGACTGCGGTTCTTCCAAACTGGCTTTGAAGAAAGGTCCTCAAAAGTGTCAGCTGGCGAGGACATGGGAGTGACGCTAGCTTAGCTTGCTAATTATGGCTAGCATTGCTAGTACAAGCTAATATCGAACTCTCGGGTACGTACAGAGGAAGTCGGATCATGTTGCCACAATCCACGAGACTTAAACTAGAATACTGTACCGTATGAACAACTTTTATGTTTGAAACTGCATTGATAAGCCGGTATTTACCTTGTAATAAGCCCCGTTGGAGCCACGGACCTCCACCACCAGTTCTTCCATATTGGAAACGCAAAGGATGTTGGGACGACAGGTGCTCCTTCAAGCGTCAGGACTTGACATCTTAGCACCAGTAAAATGTATAACAACAAGTACATGTAAAATTTGCACATTTAAAACTGAATTAAAATGAAAATATAACTTGTTATTCTAATGTAGCTTACCTGACAAACCAAAAGTGAAACTACAAAAGATGAATGCCCTTTTATTTATGTTTTGTAGTTTTAGTCCCGTTTTATTGTGCTGTTGTAATGACCATTAGAAGACACCTACTAAATCACTTTCAGTACATGTTATTCCATTCTTTGCAATAACACAGACAACCAAACTGACCTAGTCAAGATAGCTGATTCAGATGCAATACTTGTAGTAAAAAGTAAATCCCCATTTCAGTTTCCGGAGCAGTGTTTCCTAGCAGAACTACGGTGGAAGGATTGTAACACAAAAAGTTTGGTCTGATTATGTGATATTTAGGAGCAATATTTACTCTGCAAATGTAGTGAAGGACCGAAACCCCCCCAAAAAACCACAAACTTAAAGACAGTCAATTTCTGATGGAATTCAATTAAGGTTCATTTTATTTACATACTGCCAAATCATAGCAAATGTTACCTCACGGCACTTCATCCTGCAAGGTAAAGAGCTTAAAGCATTAGAATGAAAAGCCCAACAATCAAACGTACCCCTATGAGCAGGCACTAGGTGAGGGTGGAACAGAAAAACACCATTTTAACAGGAAGTACCCACCTTAAGGAGGGGCAACTATCTGCTGCTACTTCAGAATTACTTTCCTGGACTCTACTGTCAACAGTTCTAAATTTGTATGAAATTGTAAAAAAAAAAAAAAAAAGAAAAAGAAAAAAAAGTGCACTATCAGAATATAAATGTAGGTCTCTTTTATTGGGATACAGCTGGAAACGCTGCTCTAATAGTAAACGTCATCAGTAATGAGAGTTGTAGAAAAAGGGTCAAATGCTTTGTTCACCTGTAGTTAGACTATGATAAAAAAAAAAAAAAAGACATTTGCTGTGCATATCTCTGTGGTGCGAGATTCAAACTTAAGAGATACATGCTCCAGTTTTTTAATTTCCAGTGTTTAAACCCATTTTAAAAATCCAGCTTTACCTGCCTATGAAACTACATCTTCTCAGGTATAAGAAAATGTAGCAGTGTACTGAGCAGCAGGGAAAAATTAAACAGTATGATGAATAGCTCTGAAAAGGCAAACTTGTGGTGCCTTGGAAGAAGGGAAAAAAAGAAGAATACAGGGACCTCACCTCATTTTTGCAAAGAGTTCTGACTGTTCGCCTCTTTTTTTACAGGTGGGGATTTGTTCCAGTGATTCCCTTTTCAATCCCTGCATTGCCATTGTACGCACAAGTCACTTCAAAGTCATACAGAGTGATGACATTTGTCCTACAGTGAAGCATTTATGGTCCTGATGAAAGTTCATTCTTCCAGAATGATGACAGTAGTTGCTAAAATAATTGGTGCACTTCCAAAAAAAAAAAAAAAAAAAGACCCCAAATAGATATTCTAGCCACCGGGCACATGCACAGGTTGGTAATGTTAATTATAATATTACCAAAATATTTTGGAAAACACAACAGATGGAGTTTATTTTGCATAGTGTTCCAGAAATCTGTGGTTCAATGCCTTACTGACAAACTTATTTTCAGTGTTTCTGTTATCAGCCAACTGACATACATTGGTGTGTAGTACAACATAATGAGTAATCAGCAAACTGCTGTATTAACAGCAAAAGCTACAGTTCTCTAAAATTCAGAGTTTCTGTATTTTTATCATTTTGTTGTGCTAAAAAGATATGGGAAGAAGAGAACTAGCACATCTCTCCCCTAGTGTGCATTCTGAGGAGTAATGCAGTATTCATTATTCTTTTTTCGATGCAATGGCCTATTTCCTTGTGTTCACATTAGTAAGTTTGGCTCATTTGTATAATGATTTATCACAGGTAGCCAAGTTCACATTGCCTTTTAAGAGATCTTCATTTCTCCTGCACAGAGAAAAGTGTATAAAAACCGTGTAATACAAAACAGCTGACCAAAAAATGTTCAAAATTGTCAAAATATCTCAAGTACTGAGAATACCTTCACATCCAGTGCAGGTGACATTTGCTTCCAGCTAATGGTGCTTGAATCCAATATTATTTTATCCCCGTTTTCACAGGAAAAATACGCCTAATTTGAGTGTATCTTTTGATCATTTATTTATCTAGGTATAGTTTTCTAAAAGCTTCCTGGCAGGGTTACTCTGTAGATTTGGTAGAGGAACATGTAGCACATAAGACTCTACACTGAATGTGGCAGACAGACAAACAGAGAGCAGGTGCTGGCTCATCTTTTACAAACAGCCACTGTGACACCTAGTGGCGATTAGTTATTCTCTTGAGGTCTGCTATCACTGTGCAGCAGATGCTGTATTATTTCTGATCAGACCATCAGACTGCACCAGAGATAAACTATAAATCATCCTCAGCAATATAACATCAGTGTGTACACAGTGTGCACTGATATTTGCAAGCTAGTATTTTTGTTCATCGATACACGTCAAGTTGGATGGAGAACAGATTCATTTTGTGTCAGTTTGGAAATGTCACTTGGACATTTGTTTAGTTATTAAAAAACCCCAAAAGGATCACTTGCAACAAATTGGTGGTCATATCTGTTTGCACGGTTGCAAATAAAGAGGAAAGCCCCAACATCAAAATTCAACTAAAATACCTGGAAAGATTTTTTTACTCCCAGATGAACAGAATTTCAGTAACAATTCACAGAATGACACATATGACAATGATCTTTATTTTTTAAGAAGAACGAACTGAAACACATAGAAAGTGAACATTTGTCTTCTTATATCATTGTGTGTAACTGTGTGTGAATTATGTAAAGATATACTGACTGTAGACACAGAAATGTACTCGGAACCATGTAAGTGTTGCTTAACACTTCAACAGGTGCTGACAATGTATATTTTTTAAATCTTAAGGTTAAGTTCAATATTAAAATCACAGTATTTATTTATCAGATAGCAATTATTTCATCATATAATTAAATACCAAAGATTTATTTGAAATGGTCTTTTTTCCAAAATGACCTTTCAAAGGGCTATGTCAACACATGCCTGAAAAACAAAAACAAAACAAAAATAATATAATTGAATTAATTATGACATTTATTTCTTCAAAACGTCCACCGTGTCCAAATACATTTCAATAAAGAATAATGTGAAGTCGTAAAAAAATAAATATACAGTATATGGATTTACCCAGTGGTTTTACGTATAATGTGTTATGTGGAACATAATAATCACAGGCTGAATTTAAATCAATATACCCCATAAGGATTTATAATAATCTGTTTTTTTCTTAATTGCAGTTTTATGTTTCGTTCTAGTGAGCTTTGATCCAAGGATAAATTCTTTCAGAATAAGACAGTACACTTTGCTATTAGGTGAAATGACTAATGATGTACACTGTTTAGCTTTAAATGCATGTATAAAAAATTTTTTAAACCAGGTGCATGAATCTAAATACAAATTATATATTTATTTCTTTTTCTTACATAGCAAAAAAAAAAGGTACATCTTTCAGGATGTGCTGAGGTATCTTTCGACGTGTTCTGTCGCTGTGATGAGGCGGAGATGAAAACGCCGTGTTCCTGTAGTATTCGCACTGTGTGTAATTCAGCTCGCGCGCAGCTCTGTGGTGAAAATATTCTGTTTGGTCTGAAGACATTACCACAGACCCTCACAGTCTGCCTGATAGTCTGTCCTCACGTTCTGATTTAAACCAGTTTACCAATTCCATTATGCTAAGCCCGAACACTGGTTGGGAAATGATGAACGATTATGTGAAACACATAATCTCCCTGCTGCACCATCATTGCAATATGACAGCCAAATTTCATTCATCCTATCCAATTTCTTCCTTATTTAAGGAAAGAAAATTACTGGTCCCAGTAATCAGATATGTAGTGAGGCTGTGTGCAGGAGTTAAGCCCACTCCCATTAGGCTTTCTGCCTTCTAGCTCTGGCTGTAGTCAAATACACGAACACACAGACACACACATACAAAAAGACAGATACACATGTTCCACATGTCTGACCCTCCTCAGTTCTCACATCCCCTTTTCACCCATTTCAAGGACTATTATTTGGCCTTGATATATTCTCTACAACATCATCCGTTAGCGATGCCAGTTTGAAACACAGTGGCCCTTAAGTGGTTTAGAGAGCTGCAGACAGGCAGTTCTCTCACACACACACACACATGCACGCACACACACACACATCTCCTCCTCTCTTTTCTCTCTTCTGAAAGAGGCATGTACAAATGTTCATTTTCCAAACAACATCATCATTTTAGAAATTGGGCTAAATTAGATAAGAATGCAATTTTGTCTCTTTTGCCAATGATTATCCTTTGACAAAAATCTAATGTATTGACAAGATATTATTGGGGACCAATATTTGCTCCCTTCTGTCTATGTTTCTCTTTCTGTATCTGTGGAGCCAAATCACCAACGAGCTGCCACATTAAACACCGTGTCATTTATTGCTAATAGACTCTGGATATCATAAGCCCTCAGTGAGCGACAGTGTCATAAACAGAGGGACGAGTGTTGAGCCTATGGCTGTTTGTTCTCCTCCACACATGTCCAATTTCGCTTTCCAATTGGGAATGCATTATAGGTGTAATTGAAAATTAGCAGTACATCTTTTTTTTTCTTCTTTTTTTGAGGGGTAATTTATCAGGCCTCATTGTTCCTGTGTGACACCTCCAGGGCCTGTTTCTAACAAGGAGCCTGGAGCACCGGGAGGCTTTCTGCTTGCCCGGGCCCCACAGCGCTCTCTGTGCTTTGTCACTAATTGTGGCCTCCTCTCCACTGAATTGTGATTCGGCTAAAAGAGCTTGTTGGCTCGATGCAATGAAGCTGCCGGTGATGCTCTCACCATTATCAAAGATACTCTTGATCTTTTCAAAAGCAGGAAATAGATTTTTTTCACTCCCCCCCCCCCCGTTCAATCACACAGAGGGTTGGAAGAGAAGGGGGGAGAAAAAGTAATTTGCAATGCGTCCATTAGTTCTTCATTAAAGCAAGATTAAATTGCACCTCAAATCACATCTGCCTTTTCTAGAGTAAAGGGTGACAGTTTTAGGGCCAAAACTAATTACTAGTGCCAATGAATGAGAGAGGAAAACAGGGCTGTTTTTACATGAGATAGTGTGGCCTGTCATTATATTCAGACTAATTCCACTCTGCCTGCTCTCTTAATGAGACCAGAACGTCCTCACATCTCTCTCTCTCTCCCCCTCGCTCTCTTTCTCTGTATCTGCGCTCGCTCCAAATGTATAATTTTGATAGCACTTGGAGTTTGCATTAATTAATTTTTCTGCGAGACCTGCTACAAGTGCCAAATCTGTGATGCTCTGAATTATCATTTAGAGAGAAATGGAAGACAGACAGATGCGGACGGAGAGACGGGCACAGAAGAAGACAGTTAACTGAAAACAGCGAGGAAGAATCAAAGCGAGACAAATACTAACTTTATTCATCTGCCATTGACGACATGTCAGGCTTGATCAGACAGCTGATGTATGGTTTTGTTTTAAAATGCACACTTTGTGGAGGACAGGGAACCTATAGAGCGAGGAGCAAAATTACAGCTACCTTATGGTTTTGATGATTCACTGTAAAGTCAAACTGCAGCCACAGGAATTCTTCCTGTGCCTTGTTGTAAGATTGCACTTTTTCACTGGTAATTTGTTATAGTTTGATAGCATTGTATGAATAGAAATGCATCGTAGCTTCAGTGATGGGCATACATCGCGTCCAGTTTGACAAATTTACGATTCTGACATTGTAAAACTGGCTGCAGGGTTTTGCTACTTAAATAATATGAATTGCTATGAATTGAAGTCCCTTGTAGTTTTGTGCTAGGCATAATCAGTTTCATTAATAGTCTTTTATGAACAGGAAGTTCATAGGAACTTCCTCTGCACTCTTCATTTCTGCACATCTTAACTGATGGAAGGAACCCCCCCCAAATGTATCCTTTTCCCAACTCCTCAGCACCTTTTTTCCACTCTGGCTTCCCCCCACCTCCGCTCAGATCGACAGACGCTCCTCTCCGGTGTTGGAGGTTGAGGGTGGTTAGATTAGTCTAAGAGCTGAGAGCAGTCAAGTCTCACAAACAGGATTTAGCATGTTGTCTCATAGTGGCAGCTCTGCCACTGGATCACATGGTTCTGATGAGCCCCGGGGCATAACATGCTTATGGCAGATACACTGCGATTTACAGAGACAGGAGAAGTGCAGAGTACACCAACTTAACATGTGTGCATTTGTTAGCGGTGCACAAAGTTGAGATGTTGGCATCTTTAAATGAGTCAACAATGTTGTGAGGCTTTACCCCTGCGCTGTGTATAAATCTCTTAATGCACCTTACAGGCTTTTCAGAGTTGCCAGCTGATTAGCCCTCTCAAGACGATTTTTGCCATCCTTAAATTTTTTTTTTTTTTTACATACAGTGCATTTTTCACCCCTCGCGAGGTATCAAACCTCCTTTCCTTGCAAAAAAAAATATATGCACTAGCACTAATTTTTTTAAGCAGAGGAATCACCCCACTGGTTTCTGCTGAAGCGAGATTTGGCTGCAGAGACCGCGTTGGTTCCAGAAATTCAAACCTCATACCATTCCAGGCTGGGCTTATCCTAAGCTTGTTAGTATGTGCGATGCCGGGACCGATAGGGACCTCTACATTACCATAACGCTGCTGAATTAACTATGATCTTCCACTGCACCGGGAGGAAAACTGGCCTACAGAAGTTTTGCAATATGCTGTGCAGGATATTATGATAACATGCAATAATAAATGTTTATAATCTACTTAGTGGAAGACCAGGGTTCAAATATGTTTCTATATTAAGCTTATTAATGCTCCTCACAGATTTCCTGTTCCACTATCAGAATGGCAGAGTGAAATATGCACAGTTAACCAGAAATGGGAAAATAAAAGGTCCCCCTGAGTGGTGATTAATCAAAGTGGAGGTTGTGCATTAATTTGTCACACGGCCGAGAGAAATGCCATTCTTAAAATGTAGCTTATGGTGCTACATTCGCAAACATTAGGTGTATCTTAAGGGTTGTCTCTGAGAATTTAGGGCCTTGTGGGAGCTAATATTCTCAATTGTTTTGGATGTTATTTGGAGAAATGAAAAATTGCTAAAAAGTTGATGTATATTTGCTAGGAAGGTTATACCTAATGGTTCCTACTCAGCTTTGAACCTATGTGGTCAGATGATTTCCTGTTCTCAGATGTCCTATGTAATCTAAAATAGAAAGCTATGGCGAATCAGGAAATAGTTCATGGTTAGTGACTCTTGTTTAGAATTGATTTAGAAGCGACGTCCAGCTTGGGCCATGCCAGCTTCTTCCCTTTCATTTCTACTTTTTTGGGTTAGCTACGCTAAGCTAAGTTCACATTTCACTGGAAGGTTGGCATCAACTTTCTCATCCAGTTCCCAGTAAGAAAGCAAATAAACACTTAGCATAATGTCTAATTAAAAGTTCTAGGATTAGACGATGTAGCCGTAGCTGCTTTAACAAGACTCTTTACCTCACAAATTAATAATCAATCCCTGCGGCAGCTCATAGCCCTCCCTGACCCTGCTCCTTTAATCTGCTGGTGAATGTTTCTGCAGAAAATACCATAAGGCCCGTACACGTTTGAGACGCATTAGTCGATACACTCCTAAAGTATCCTTATTATACTGCTCGTCTTATTTTGATAAACAGTAATTTGATGTCATGGAGGACAGTAAGGATTGAATGGGACTTGTCTGTCTATTTGCCTCTCTGCCATTCACACCACTTCTCTCATGGGTTAAGACTCCCCTCTCTCCCTCTCGCTCCCTTTCTCTGTGTTGACACATATACATATCACACACCGGGATTAGTATGACGGTGACTGTAACAAACCTCTCTTTTGAAAAAAAAAAAAAAAGAAAGAAAGAAAGAAAAAAGGGGGAGAAAGCGCCCTATTCTATAGTGGAGGTGCCCAGCCAGAAAATAGCATACTTAGACAACAATGGCGTGGTAAGTACCTTAGCAAGGATCAGCGCTGGCAGAGTGAAACACATTACAAAACAATGGCTGACTGCCTGCCTGCTTGGCTGCTTGGCTGGCTGTCAGGAGGAGCCCTGGAAGCTGCCATGAGCTGCCATGCTGTTATTTGTCAGGGGGGGGAAAGAGAAAAGGAGACAGAGACACACATCATCATCTCGCTACTCATCGCCGTAAACACTGGTGTGAATGACTGGTCACAGAGAGTATAATCCCGCCTGCAGACGCGTCTCCCATGATCCCCCTCGGCAAAGTGGGCGCGTGATGTTGTTCCTCTACATGACAACAGCATGGGATGCTGAGGTAACAGGAAGGGTGATTGAAGAGGGCTCAGTTATAAATGCGCTTTGATCTGAAGTTTCATGTTTGTTTTTTTATTTTTTAGATATTGATTTGATTGATTTACAAAGTCTTTGATGGAACATGAAACTGAAACATGAAGTTTGATGCTTAAAATTACAAAATTAAAGCATAGAAAATAATAATAATCAATTGACCGTTTAAGTTGTTTTGATCATCAATCGTCTGTTTCCTGCATCATAAATGTTTGGTAAGCTTAACGATTGGGCAGAATCTGTCAATCTGAACATGTTGACTCATTGACAAAGCCCTCATTGCATCTGAAGGGTAGCACGTTAAATTTAGATAAACTAGAAATAGCTCTGGATGTGGTGCAAAAAAAAAAAAAAACAAAGAAAAAGAAGATCAATAATGCAAACAGATGAAGAAAAACCAATGCTAATTTTAAATAAATGACAAATAATCCTGCTGCTGAATTATGCTTAAAGCACCCTGAGAATATACAGCAATTATTAACCTTCATATCATGCGTTCAGAATTACACATTTACATTCCAATATTTTGATAGGATCTAAATCAGGAAGTCAAATATATTCCAGTTTTATTATTGGCTCAATAATGACTTGAGATTGTTTAATGCCAGTTAAAAGTGGAAAAGGGGGCTTCTGTTTAAAAAAAAAAAGAAGGCAGGGGGGAGGAGCGTTACTAATGATATAAGAGTGAATGTTGGAGCATCTCCTGGAAATCTGGCAGAAATCCTAATGTCACTCCTGTCCCTCTTTTAATGCAAACCAAATGAGCCTGCACTGTAATAAGAAGCTTCCCAGAATTAGTTTCCGTTTGCAGAAAATTGCAAGAAAAAAAAAAGCTCCCTAGTACCTTTATCTATGAATTTCACTCCAGCACAAGCAAAAAAAAAAAAAAAAGCAAAAAAAAAAAAGGGGGGGGGGGGCAGACCCTCCTCTGACATTATTTGGATGACGTGCCATCAGTGGAAGCAGCAAGAAATAACATTGTGCAAATTCTATGCATGTTAATGATAAATAGGAATCCACCTGCTCACAGATAAAATGAGTTTAATTTCCCCCCCTCCACGCGTGCCCATGTGCCTGCCTGGCCTCATAGAAATTACTTATGCACAGCTATTATTAAAATAGGGCCAGAGCAAATGAGAAAGAAGCGCTATCTCTGGAGAGCGTGGCTGGGTTTTAGACTGCCGCTGCTGGTAGCTGCTGCCGCCAGGACTCCCTGCTTCACACAGTCAGCGATTCTTCCACACGCACACACATGTGCAAACACAGGAGCCCGAGCAGATGCACCTCACCTCCTCTCAGCTCTTGTGGCAAGCTCTGACCCTGTATTTACTAAATTAACTCAAATCCCTTTTTTATTTTTTTGAGTCGGGAGTTTTTCAGTGTAATGGAATTTTGCAAGCTTTGTGAGAACATCTATTTTCACAAGTGTCTGTCTGCGTGCATGCTAATATGCACTTATATACCGATGGGAGATGTGTGTGTGTGTGTGTTAGAGCGTACATTTGTACTCTTGGGCTTGCACGCCTGTTTTTGTATCCGAATGTAATTTTGTTGTTGGAAGGAAATTTCCTTTGGGTGCACAATGTGCTCGTCCCTGCATCTTCAGAGTAACTGAGGCTATAACAATAGAATGCTGAAGACTTAGAAAATATCAGCCATAAGTGGTGACTCAAATATTTATGTATGCATGGAGGAATGCAGATGGAAAGATGACAATTGGGAAAGGCAAGAGGGAACAGAAGCAAAGTGTAAGAAAAATCTTCTATTAAAAAAAAGGAAAAAAGAGGTCATGACGGAAGTGTTTTTGTTCAAAGGTTGCTGTATGCTCTCTGTCACCTCTGCTCCATTAGCAAATCAACACATTCCTCTCATCTCTCACTTTGGCCTTGAACACTTGCAGAACATTCATCCTTTTCATCCACATGAGTTGAAGGATGTTCTGATGACTGGCTGCACAGCCTCTCTCTACTCTGAACCCTTTGCCTTCTTTGTGGCTGTGATTCAATAATCAGCTAGAGGATGAAAAAAGAAAAGAAAAACAACACACAAACTCATTAGGTGAAAAAAATCCAAATTGGAAGTGAACTGAACATTTGAAGGTTACATCCTAACATTGTTTGACAACAGAGCTGCTAAAACTGGATAACAAGAAGAATGTAATAAGCTTTGTGCATTTTATATTTTTTTTTAAAAAAAAAGTTTGTACTGTATCTACAGAGCAAAAAATAGTTGAACATTAATATCTCTGCCAAAATGCAAAGGAGGAAATAAAAGAAACAATGTGCCATTAGGGCCAACTTGAAACATACACAGAATAATGATGCGCTAAGATGTTTGCATTTTGTCTTGAGGCTTCCTGCTGTGTGTATGGGCTTTCTAATGACTGCTCGCTGTGAGGGAAAACAGCCCCTTGGGGACGTTAAGAATCTAATAAATGAGGTTCACTCTCCACTTCATGCACTCTCAGGGCAGCAATTATGTCAAAACAGTGTTTATGGTGGTAACAGTAAAGAATTTTTCTGCCCTCTGTAGACGGGCCCTTTGGTTCTTGACAGGATTTCTGAAGTTGAAATTACTGTGTGGTTATGTCACTTTATAATGCGCTAACCTATAGTTTGCAAATGCTATGGTTATTATTGTCAGTGTGAGCACAGAAAGTAAAAGCCTGAATGCACGTGATTGTGTTGACACACTTGAGCATGTGATGTCTGCAACACGTTATTTAAGAATATAAATAATGTTCTTTTAATGTAATTATCGTGCGCAGTGTTGTGCTAAGGGCTGTATTTTGATCTACAGCAAGCAAAAGCATCACAGCTGGATCAAATTTGTGGAAAGTCTTTCTTTTGACCGCAAACACTAAATATATGTTTTTAAGGAGGGCGAGGGTGGAGAGAGTAGTAGGGTGGGGGAAGGTGAAGGGTCACACCAGCTCTTGGAAATAATATTAAGGGGTTAAAAAATTCAAATTTGGGGTGTACACCAAGATTTTTCCCCTCTTGCATCACACTAAAGTACTGACAGCTAGATTAAGCTGCTTTTTTTTTTACAGCTGTAATCTACTGTAAAAAAAAACAAAGTGTTGCAGTGCTGTAAAGAATACACTACACAATACTATTCTTAGCTCTTGGTTATACTGTTATCTCCAAGAAGAGTTTATTACTCCAAAATATAACTGCATGTCCTTGCTCCTGCTCGCTTTCTTGCATTTCCTCTATTCTTTGAATGACAACTTTTAAAACAAATTCACAGTTTTTTATAAATTCCCCTACAGATGAACAGTGGCTTTGTGCCTCTTAAATACATGGATCACAATGGAAGCCCTTTGCTAGCCAAAACCCTAACACAGTTCTGGATTACACAACCGCTGGAAATATGAAAACAACTTTGCAGTCACAAAAATCACGGTAAAATACCATAAAAACACAAGTGTCTTCTTGTTAATATAAAGTGTTCAAGTGCATTAATGCAAAAATGGTACAAACTGTGCAAAAATTTCCTGCAAGTTGGCAAAATATAACCAAGTGTTCACTTAGTATGACAATACTGTACGGCACATTCTTTTCTTAATCATGTTTTAGTTCCTTGAGATGTGTAGCTCTGTGTGGGAAAGAAAGCTGATTTGAAATTTATATTAACTGAATGTGTTACGTACACTACAAATGAAAAACAATAAGAATGATAAATAGCAAAGAAGCTGGATTCAAGTGGACAAAAAAGGGCACAAAAACAAACCAACAAACAATCAAACATATGTATATTATAGTCTGTAATGGGCCAATGTGTGGCCACTATTTGCCTTATCGCCTGGTTATGATGTGTATGGTATAGAAATAATGTAATATATTCTATATGAAAAGTCATATGGGGAAATTCATTGGATTGGCACATGATTTGAGAAGTGAACTTTAAACTGTTGTACACTTAAAAATAATATACTAACAATTTAGCCAAACAGAACATACGTCTGTTTTTGCACCAATCCAATCAAAAATAAAGAAGTTTATGCTTTTTCTTCATATTTTTTAAGGATAACTTGAGAGTTTTGTATCTTAATATTTATTTTTTAATACCTTGGTTACACTTTAACAGACCTGGACTTGATGAAATACTCTTAAACCTCTTCCCTAAAAGAGTTTCCATTTAAATTGCATATATTTCCATATGTAAATGAAAGAAAATATGGTTGGTTTGCTTACTTTCTATTTTCATGCATATCTGTGAAGCACTTTGAATCATAAAGTCATATATTACGTGCCTCTGAAAGACATTTTGTTTGATTTTAGATCACTGATTACTTAAAAGGGGATTATATTTATCATGTCAGCTGGCTATTTTGTCTTAGGTAGCAATAACTCAAGAGATAGACAGTCCCAACTTGATATATTTTGCATAATGTTTTTGGAGAATCCCAAGCAAAGGACCGCCCTCTTTCAGTACTTCTTTGATGGTAAAATACTTCTGTATCTTTTCTCCAAGATTCCACAAGATATTATCACTAACAGGAGAACCAAGTCCTCATCATCAGTCACTTTCAAACACTCTTCCATCACGGGGGAGCCGTGAGAAAGATTTTCTGTGGTGGTTTTTGATTTCCATGCAGTCCTTTAATGACCCTTATTTGTAGTTTCTTTAAGGACCCTCCCCGTTAGGAGGCTGCAGGGCACTGGTCTACTCTGCCACTGCGGTTCCTGTAAAAGTCAAAACTGCAGATAAATACAGTGCTTGGAGGACATTAGAAGTGTAGTACAAGGGTCCAATTTTCTTGATTAGCTGATAACCCAAACCCCCTAAAGACCAGTGTTGAATGGCCCCAGAAATTATTTTACAAATGTGTCTTCCAGCAGAAGAAGTTTGAGTCCCTGTGGAGTATTGTGACAGCACTGAGACGAGGGCCAGTGACAGCAGCGGGTGAGAGTGTGATTGAATGGCAGCAGAGGACTATACATCTTTAAATTCCTCATTATCCACTAACACACAGGCACCACGTCTGCTCCTATTCCATTACTTACTCCTCTGTATTGTCATGCTCCAAGAATTCAATGTAGTACCTTTTATTGTAGAAAATGAAAAATGTCATTTTCCTCTTCTCCCTCTCTCTGTCTCCCCCTCTCCTAACACTAATTTAAAATGTCTCATCTCCCTCCGCGTGTTCAACAGTCTGATTGCCTCAGTGCTGAAGAAAGAGGCCTAAGAGGAGGAATCCCCTCTTTGTGAAAAGAAGTCCAGGTGAAAGCAGAGCAGGAGGAAGAGGAGGAGGAGGAGAATGGGGAGTGGGATGATTCATGAAGGCGAGAAATCTGCAGCTTCATCAGAGTCGGTCAAGCAGGACAGCTGCTGCCGTTGACCTCACGAACTAGTGAGAGACCCGCACCTTCAAGGACTAAAGGTCTTCTTTTTCTTTTCCCTCTAGCAGCCTTCCTCCCTCTCCCCCTCCCACTGCTATTCTTTTTCTTTCACACTTTTTCTCTTATTGCAACACTGCAGGATCAGGACATGACCTGGAGAAACAAAGTCCTTCAGGTCTGCAAAGGGGGGAAAAAAAGTACAGTGATGTGGTGTCTCTGGGCCTGAAACACAGCAGACCTCCATGTGTTTGTCTCACAGAATCAGCTGTGAATCTGTTCCCTTTACTGATGGCTGACGGATGATGGAGTCGGATGGATGGAAAGCACATTTCCTAAACAGAGCACCAGATGATACATTATTGAGACATTTTATTGCTAAATACCTGAACTGAGCCATTCTGTGGCTTCACAAACACCAAATTTTCACTATTTTTTAGCCTTAGATAACAATAAAATAAGTTTTCTTTTAAACAGAAATCTATGTATTTATCTATTTAATGCGAGTCTTCTTAAAAATGGATTACAATTCATAAAAATCAAATTAAGCAGAGAGGAACAATTTAAATAAATAGAAAACTTCAACTGAAATATGTCTTAAAGACCTAGATATTTTGTGGTTTTCATGAATGTCAATCAAAACATGTTTGTTTGTTTTTTAAAAACAAGTGAAACATTGTTTATAAAGTGCAAATGTTTGTTTCAGGTTTGCTCACATCAATAGACAAAAATCACATTCGTCCTACTTGAAATGCCATTCTTGACTCAAACAAAGTCAGGCATTTCCAGCGGTATGGATGGAGAGCTCAGCGGCCTGCACTTTCCAAATATTCAACCTCTGGTGTGGACAAACGCGGTGTTCCACTGCCCTCCAGTGGAAACATGCAGAACTGCAGTTAAACTGTTTAATGTTTAAAGTATGAATAAAGAACTTTTTTTTTCTATTCAAAATGTAAATCTAATGACTAACCATAAAGACACCTTAGTATATACCATTAACAACATAGGCAGACCATTAAAATAGTTTCTGGGCTTATCTGAGGGTAGCTGCGTAGGCAGAGACCACCCTCACTAACTTCTGATGCACACACAGTCTTTACTCAAAGTAGGCTTTAAGAGTTAAAGAGTAAAAAAAACAAGTCCCCTTTTAAAAGAGAGACATTCCAGGAGGAATCAGTAGGTCGATGCCTTCTTTAAGTATTTTTATTAAGAACTGAGATTATAATTGAAAGTAATCTCATGTGCATTTTGACTGGTGGATAATTTGCCATCTTAGGATGCATTAACCAGCCGGGAATTATTGAAATATTATTTAAAGACATGCAATATGTTGTTTACTTATGTTGAAAATAAATAACTGTGCAGAGAGAAAGCTCTACAGAGGGTGGTGAAGGCTGCACAGAGAGTTGTCGGAGGCAGCCTCCCAACCGTCACAGACATATACACCTCCAGATGCAGGAAGAGGGCCACCTGTATCATGAAGGGCCCCACTCACCCAGCACACCCACTCTTTGTCCCGCTCCCCTCAGGCAAGAGATTGGGGAACATCAAATGCAAAACCACCAGACTGAGAAACAGCTTCATTCCAGAAGCTGTGAGACTTTCGCAATACATAAATGGACAAGAACTGCTATCGTAGCCCCTTAACTGCTGACACTTAATGACACTGTCACTTTATCAGTGCTGGTCATCATGCCCTTTGCTGCTAAAGTATTTACACCTATATTTATACCTACACTCTAAACCCATACTCCATACTGGTACTCAGGTTGTTTCACTCTACTTATAGTATTATTTATTGTATTGTTTTATTACTTGTCATTCCTGTTTGTTAAAAAACAAACAAACAAACAAACAAACAAAAACAACCATTTCTTTATTACTTAAAAAAAAAATTCTGTTTCTTCATTATTTAGTTTCTTTTCACTCCGGGACCGTGTGTACATAATTATGTTCCACCTCATGTTAACATGTGATGCGAATGACAATAAAGCTCCTTAAATCTTGAAATAAATAGAATAAATAAATAAAAAAAATGAGAAAAGTAGGGTCACATTCTATCTGGTAGTAAAGACATTTTAATAATATTTTACCATCTGTTTTACTCTTTTTCCATGATGCTGTAAAAAGCAGAGGAAAGACATGTACATAGTGTGTCTTCACTAAAGATAAACAAGGTTTTCTCTTCCCATTTGCTCGTGTTAAATATTCATGTTATTAAGTGAAGGTGTGCAAGATGAAGGAAACGATTGCGGGGATTCATTGGCCAAACAACAAATAAATAAATAATCTAAATGTTTTTGCTGTTCTGAAAAGACATCTGCTCTCCCTCATTCAGTGTTATATTTGAAAGTGAAGAGCATAATCTGCCAGAGAATCCATTTATCACAATTTTTTAGGATGGAATAATCCATGTGTTCAGTGAGGCGTCTTGGCGGAGACCAAAAACTCCTCTCCAGTGGCTCTTTACGGGTCTAATGACCCACCGAGTGAGCACTTAGCGAGATCTCCTGTATTCAGTATTTATAATATTAAGATGTCAGGCATCTGAGGGGAGGAAGGACAGGATCAGGAGTGTGTGGTGAACAGCATTAAATGAAGAGGCTTCTTTTCTGCCTGTATATTAGTGGCTAATCTGCCCTAACAAGATAGACTGGGGTGTACAGCATTCTCCACTGCATCACTGATGATGGGACCAGTAATGATGGAGGAGGGAAGCAGGAGGCTGGCAGCTAAGCCCGAAGTAAGCTACTTTGGCACGGGGTGAAGCACGGCTGGTCCCACAGCCACCAAAGAGTGTGCGTGTGTGTCCAGTTATTAAATCAAATATGTGACACCAAGTAGCTTAAAGCACCAATAAGCCACAAGGCCACTTTGGCTTTAATTTGTTCAAGGATGAAATCTCATGTGAGTTACATGGCATGACTTTTAGGGAAGTGTTGCCTCAATTTAAAGATTGTATGACAAAACCACAGAAGTAATAATGTGTTAAGTAAAAAACAAACAAACCCCAAACCAAACCTCAATAACTAGAACACATCAGATGTTTTAGTACATGTTAGTCGTTCTCAAGGTGTGGGCTATTGATCCACTCGATGACCAGAGGAAAATTATGGAGCCAAAACCAGCCAAAAATTTGTTGCTTTACTGTTAATGCTTGATGAAAACTGTAAAATATTACATGGAACATCTTACTGTTTTAAAACCTACAAGTTAAAGTGTTTTAATATTTGAGATCTTGCATGTCTTTATCATGCTTTCAATGGTATTCTAGCTTAGTATGAACTTTGCCCAAATCATTAAAAATGTGATTCCACATAAATCTCCACTCAAGGCCCACTTAATTACTTATTAGGAAGCTTTCCATGACTTTGATCACTTTGGTTTAACGCACAAACTTTAAATGCCGATGAATACAATGTTTTATGACCATGAGGAAGGTCTTTGATATTACTAAGATTGTAAGAATAGAGTCACAGTTTGTACTCTTTGATTTTGGGTGAACAAACCCTCTGACTCTATCCTAAATCAGCTTCTTGTGATGTTGCCATGTGTTCCCAACCTTTGGATTTATCCTGATTCTTTTGAATGAAGTTGAGGTTTCACGAATGTCGATGGAAAGCTACACAGGCCTGCAGTACTGACACTCTCCCAGAACTTCAAACAGGCCCATATACAGTAGCCTCCATGCATGTAGAGGATCAATACGTTGGTGGAAAATGAATCCTCTTCCACACATATTATGGAGCCAGGAGAGGTTAGCAATGTGTCTGCAAATACAGTGGTATTTCTCTCTGTGGAAGAGAGAAGTGCAACTCACTTGAAAGAACCCCACAGCTGAATATTTTCACCAAGTTTAAAGGTTTTCTGCACCGCTGCATTTACATCATGAAAATAGGCAGAAAAAGCAAAGCAATAGTAATGTATGTATATACATACCTGGTCAATAAAGCTGATTCAGATTTTAATAAGCTCTTTGATACTCTCAATATATCAACAGTTCTAACATTACAGTGATATGGATACCCTTGACTGTGTGATTATAAAGTGGCTTTTTAAATTTATCCCCAAACACAGCCTCCCCAAGTCTGATTTGACCTCGATTTAAAATCGTTGTATTGAATTGATGAGTTCTCAATGTTTTGGGAGTCCTGTGGAAGACAAAGCCCAGTGGAACATTTTGAAAGTCATTGACTTTTTTTTTTGTGAGGATGAGACCTTTCAAGGTTTCATCTAACAGTGAGATCAGGTGATGCTTATACATTTACAGTGCTCTGAAAAAGTATTTCCCCCTACAGAATTTCTTACTTTTTCCCTTTGTTTTTCCACACTTATTTGTTGATCTGATGTTTCAGATCATGAACGTAAAATATAAGACAAAGATATCCTGAGCAAATGCAAAATTTTTCTTTCCAAATCTATTTGACCTTATGCAAAAAATTAATTCCTCCAAGACCTAATAAACTGGTTGTGCTACCACTGGCAGGAAGAAATGCAATCAAATGTTTGTGATAATTGGAAATTGTTTTAATTCAGCGACACTGGAGGGTTTTCCAGCATGAATGGGCTGTTTAATGTCACAAAGCATATCAATCATACTAAACTTGGACTAAGCCAAAACATTCTTATTTTTTTTAAATTGCTGGACTTGCTGTTGTGTTTCAGATCATTATCCAGCTGCTTAACCCAAGTGAGCCTGAGGCCCAGGGCACATACTCATGGTAGGAGATTCTCCTTCAAGATTTTCTGGTAGAGAGCAGAATTGCAGCAAGTCATCCAGACCCTGAAGAAGCAAAGCAACCCCAGACCATCACACTACCACCAACGTATTTTTCGAGCCAGCTGTAACGGGACTCAGACCTTCTAAAAGGTTCAGCTTTTGTCTCATCAGTCCACAGAATGTTTTCCTATAGGTCTTGATGTCTTCTGGCAAATGTGAGATCAACCTTTGTGTTCTGTTTGTTCAGCAGTGATTTTAGTCTTCGGCTTTTGTCCAGCCTCTTTTTTATAGTTTAATCATGAACTCTGACCTTAATTGAGGCAAGTGACAACTGCATCTCTTTAGATGTTGTTCTGGGTATGCTGTTGATGTTGTAATTTTGGTAGGCTGGCCACTCCTGGAAAGATTCACTACTGTTCACCACTTGAGTAACAAAGTCTTAGCAATGGTCTGTAATCCTTTAAATGTCAGTGACTTTGATTCTTAAATGCTCTTGAATGACTTTAGATAGTGGTGTGATGTGTTGCATTTTCTGAGATTTTTTAAGCATATGTCAGAGGTTCTATTTGAGTGATTTCTTAATTCAATGGGCCTGGGTCATCTTTGTCCAATATTAAAATTTGTTTGGTGATCTGAAACATTACAGTGCAATAAATGTAGAAGGAAAAAAAACCATGAAGGGGGCAAATACTTTTCCACAACACTGCATCTAATTGATTATATCTGCACCTGATCTAATTTCTGTAACACAGTGCTCATCACTGTAGATAACATGCAGACATGTATTGGATTACAACTATAAAAAAAAAAAAGAAGAAGAAGAAGAAGAAAAGGACTTCAACGACTTGCAGGTTTGATATTTGAAATGCTTTACTGACTCAACTGACTTTGTTTTATTACAGGAGACAATTAGTCAGAATACAGCTGGAAGTTCTGCACTAAGTATAGTCTTAAGGATTGTTTGGACAGAGGTTTAACAAGCCACAGAAAGAATGTACAACATGGCACACAGCAGTAAATATAAGGCAGTCAACTTCTTTGACAGCAAAAAGAACGTCACAGAACAGATCATCAAGCTTACAGAGCAAAGTTATGCAACAGCTTGTCAAAATGTTCACTATTCTCTAAAGGCGATGCTTCTGAAGATAATGTAATAATATGGACTGAATTTGATATTCTCATGCTTAGATATGACATGTACTGTTTGCCAGTTTAAAAATATGAATTTACTGTAGCATTATTTTAAAGTGTTAAACCTGTTTGAACCCATCAAGGTGAACATTTCAGGACATTTTGACAAACAGTTACTAGGAAATTATTATAGGATTCCAGTCTGACATAGAGAATAACAACCTTTCAAAGTAAAACGGCTCATTTTCTGCAAAAAGACAAACTTTAAAAAAAAAAAAAAAAAAATAGCTGGTGACATTCAATGAGCAACAGATTTGGCCATAGATCAGGAGTATTGATGCAGTCCAGAGAGTAGTTTCATGGTACTAATATTACTTTCACCTTTTTTCCGAACACCTGTATGGATATCATACCCTCTTGTTATTTTTTTGGTTTCACTCCTTTTTCCTTCTCAAACTGAGCAATCTGGTTAAAAATATCCAACAGGTTTGCAGGGAGGTCCTTTTTGGCCCCCATGCTGCACTGCTCATTTTGATTTCCAGCACTTCCTTTTTTACTGTGTCCTTGATCTGGAATGGTACCTTCTTCCATTCGACTTTCCTTCTCTCTTTTCACCTGATCTGCTCCGTGAACTTCCAGCCTGCCTCTATTCTCTTCAAAGAGGTTCCTGGATGATGAGTCATTCCTGTTCTCTGGGTGTTTGGAAGTGGAATTTCCAGAATGCTCAGGTCGGTAACTAGATTTACGACCCGAATACTCCAACTCTCCTGACGAGCAGGATAATTTCCGCTTGGAATTTTCATCTAAACTACTTCTCCTTTTGGAGTCACTGCTTCTTCTGTCTTTCTTCCTGTCACCATCCCTACTTCTATTCCTCCTTTCTCTACTCCTGCTCCTAATCTTCTCTCTATCTGGGCTTCTGCTCAGGCTGCTCTTTGTTTTCTTCGTCCTGCTCTCCTCCCTGTCCCTTCCCTTTCTTTCTCTCTGTGAGGAGTCAGACTCTTCCTCTTCTGAAGCTGCTGACAGCGAGTACAGCTTGAAACTCTTTCTATCATCTGCATCCTTCCCTTCTACCTGCTCCTCGTCCCTCAATCCAAACCCCAGGCCTCCCACCTGGTTGAGAAAAGTAGCTGAGGTATTGGAAGGTGCGGGATACCACTCCACCTCGTCATCCTCCTCTTTCTCATTCCTATCTTTCTTACCCTCGTTGCTTCTCCTGCTCTCCTTTGAGGAGATCCTGCGATGGCGCTTGCTTCCACGCTCTGATTTCCTCCTTTTCTTTTTCTTCTTTTTAGACTGCCTGCGAGAGGACGATGATGATGTGGAGGAGGAGGATGTCCTTGAAGAAGTGGAGGATGAGGAGGAGGATGATCTCTTCCGTTTTTTCTTCATCCTGAAAAATAGAAGACATGTACTGATAATATTTTTCTGCTAAAACAGACAGGGTATTATGAGGCTGTCCTTAACAGAAGTGGCTTTTCTTTTAGCTTTAAGTAAATAAATCAATCGGTCAGCTTACCTCTTCTCCTCTTTTAAGATCTTACGTAATTTTTCAGCACTGCTCTGGCCACTCTTAGTTTTGACCTGTTCCTTAGCCAGTGCTTCCTCTCGCAGGCGAATCGATTTCTTTAGTCGCCGGGTGAGGCGAGGCAAGACGAGACATGACAATGGCAGGCAGCCAAAAGTCCACAGAAACATATTCAAAGACATACACGCCATGACCCAAAACCACACAAAAATCCCGAAACAACAATCATTCATTCATTCATTTATTCAGCCATTTGCATCAGAGCAAGTATGTATGGAGAGGGAAAGAAAAAAAATCAAGAGGTTTGTAGAGCATACATAACCGTCACAAACCAAACAGATCGCAGGAAGAGAAATGTGTGATGAGTTACAGATTTACCATAGAGAATGATGTGGTATGATCCCAGAGTGGGGGTAGATTTAAATTTTTTTTTTAGATTGATGGAAGGACAGAGGTGCAAGCAGAGATGTGCAAAGAAACGGTATTAGTCCCAGAATTATGTGGAGAAGGTTTCAACATTACCGTATTTGAACCCGGGACACGGAACACAAGTATCCAGGAGAAGAGGAGTCATTGTTGCCATTGTGCAGATTATTCCCCCCCCCCCACGAGGCAGGTGACAAGACCGCAGCAGTCAGAAGGTCAGAGGGCAGAGGGTCAGAGTCCAAGGGTTGCGAACACACACATACACACCAAAACAGTTCATCAGTATTACAAACCACAGTGCTCGGAGCAAAGTAGAAAAGCATTTTTTCTTTTTTAAATATAGCATTTTTTTGTTTTTTTTTAAAGAAAACATTCCTACATGAATAATATGCACTTTAGAAATGTGCTCAAACTGGTTTCAACGCCATGGACAGCAGCTCATGTCTTTCTTCAGCACCCAGGCGTACCCACACACATTTACTGTTTATTGTTATACTCTTTGCTGTCTCACTCTCTCCTTCTGTGTGCGAATGTGTGTGTGAATGGGTGGATGACTTTGTATAGTGTAAAGTAGGGCTGGGCGATATGGCCTAAAATCCATATCGCGGTATAATTTGAAGCACGTGCGATAACGATATATATCGCGATATATTCTTTTCTTCTGTATACCGTATTTTCCACACTATAAGGCACACATAAAATCCTTTAATTTTCTCAAAAATCGAGAGTGTGCCTTATGTATGACCTACTGACCTCGAACCGATTTTGGCTGCAGAAATCTGTTAAAAAATGTTTTAGTACAACTTTGGTAAGCCGCACTGCTTGATGGATTGTCAAGAGCATTACGGCTACCGTAGTGAGGAGCTTTGCGGAGTAATCTGGGTCCAAAACTCCGTCCGCTTCAGGTCCCAAAGTCAAACGAACACAGAGTTAAAAACAGTCTAAACTCTTTCATCTTTAATAAAATCATCAGCGTTGCTGCTTTACCAGGTGTAACAATTAAGTTTAACATCCAGGCATCCATGAAAACAGAAGTTATTAAATTCAACGGAGTTAGAAGTTAACAGGAAGTTAGCTCGCTAGTTTCCACCTAAACATGACATACCATGTTCTGAAACTAATTCAAACGTACAGCTCTGCTACCACTTCCAACATAAATGAAGAAAGAAAACTAAACAGCAGTGGTGTTTGCAGGGTTACTGAAGTTGGACTACCTGGTATATAATGTTGTGCTACCTGATTGCTAGCGACACAGCTATGTTAGCATAACATTAGCACAGTGAAGCTGGAGGATGAACGCCAACTTTTTTTTCCGCTCGATAAAAGTTAATGTGAGGGATTCTGGTGGTCAGGGACAAATGCAATCGCATAGCAGGATGCTATACACGGGCCAAACTTCAGTCAGAACAACTGAGATTATTCATCCACAATACGAGGTTAGTTATTAATATACTGCAACAACATGGGAATAGAACAGCTGCGAGAGAATTCAACATTAATGGATCAATGTTACGGAAGTGGAGGAAGCGCAGTTTTTGGCTTTCCCCATATTTCAAAAGTGCTTCATCTCTTTGCTATGACTGTCGCCGGGCATAATTTGCAGATGATAATGGTTGTAATGGCTGCAATGCTTTCGACCAAAACAGGCGCAGCTTGATGACGTCATCAACATGCGCTATCGCGATAGAGCGGTATAGTCAAAATCTCTATCGTTGGTCAAATTTATATCGTATTTTCTATCGTATATATCGTTTATATCGCCCACCCCTAGTGTAAAGCGCTTTGGGATCCTTAGGACCAAGTAAAGCGCTATACAAATACAGGCCATTTACCATTCTTTAGTCCCCCCCCACCCAAATAAAAAAAAAAAAAAAACAAAAGTCACACAACATGCCTCACCCTCATTTTTATCCCTAAATTTAAGGTTATTTTTACCTTTACCATCAAAGTTCATTGTCTTGCTATGCAAATTAAATGACTTGCTATGATTGTCAACAAACTGACAAGTTAGTCTTTTATAATGAGCCATTTCACTATTAAACATTTTATAAGGCAATCTATTATAAATCACCTTTATTAATGCATTTCTTACCAAAGACTTACCTTAGCCCTTTCAGTGTTGTGGCATACTACACCTTACATACAAAAGGCTTAAGTTAAAACTGCTGATAATCAAGTTAATAACTAGTAAACCTTTTTAAATTCATGTCCTATATTAAAAGTTACAGAGGTCAACACTGAACGAGTGTCAAAGGCCTGCATGTATAAAATTAACACTGTCGTGGTACAGGAGGTGTTCCTTATTTATTGAGCTGCTAAAGTTGTGCAAATGTTTAGTGTTTAATTAACAAGCCTCAGATTAACCACGAAATCCACTGCTTCATGTAAGACAATCTTATGATAATCTGTCAACAACAGTCTTTTCACAGCAGCCATTCTAACACAAGGACACAGGGGGAGTAACAATGATTAGGGGAAATACCTGCATATAACACAGCCTTCATTAATATTACTACAAACACCCGTTTTTACCAACTACTTCAAATTGACCTGTCAAGTTTCCACTAATGCTGTAATATTCACAGTTCTTTCTTCAGTCTTTGAATGTAATACATTTTCATAAAGTTGATGGGAGTGAAAAGCACAGCCCAACCAATAGAGGATTTTCCAGACTAATATTTGGGGATTTAAAAATCTAATATATTGGACAGTTTTTTTGTTTTTTCAGTTACATAAAACAAACAGATTTCCCTCACATTTTTCTATGTAAAGTTATTTGTGTAAAAACAACCTCAGCAATTCTTTTGCTTCCAGTTTTCACTTCTTCTCTTCCCTTGTCAGTGCGGATATAGAGGTTTTTTCACCTATTGTTCAGGATATCATTTAATACTAGCAGCTACGTGCACTGCCACAGCAAACAGAAAGGGATGTGGCTGTCAGTGGCATTCCCAGCGTAGGACAAAGCAACCAATGCAGCAGGTATACCGAGGGCTTAAAACTGACTCTTTTTTTAACTGAATTCTACTGTGATCATGTGCGTAAACACTCCAAAAGGCCTCTTTTGAGCAAGGAAAAATTCTTACTGCTATCAGAAATATCTGGATCTGTAGCTGCTTAGTCCCCAGTGGTCACCGGTTAGCTGCTAACTTTAGTGTGCCTGTTTTCTCGTGGTCAGTACACAGAGCCACACATATTTGTTAAAAAAAACATGTTAAACATATGTAAGCAGAGCACACATAAATACAGTTCTGGGAACTTGTCAACTAATTTTACAAGAAACTAATCTGTCCTCATACCATCCCTTTCTCTGTGTTGTCAGAGCAACAAGCAGCTGCTCATTTTTTCCACCTTTTTTATTAATTTTTCTGAAGTCACACAGAAATAACACCATTTTAAAATTAAACTTTGATGGGACCATTATTTCTGTATCTGCTTTAATAGTTAAGCCTAAAATACACACACTGCATACCTGACAACTTTTTTGAACCCCTCAGGCACGCGTGCATGTGTGTGTGTGTATGCATGTGTGTGTGTATGTTGTGTCCGCTCACCTGTATAGTGTCTGTGATCTTGTGCAGGGCTTCCTGTGCCTCAGGATTTGAGCCATCTAAAGCTAGAGCTCTTCTGTACAATCCCTCAGCTGTTACTAGCTTTTCCTGTTCCTCAAGCCTGCAAGCACAAACAAACATCCTTTGAGTAAATGATAATGAGAGATGAGATGAGATGAGATGAGATAGCCTTGAGATGGTCTTTTGCCCACAACCAAGATGACAGACCTTGCCGACCATACAT
This sequence comes from Maylandia zebra, assembly GCF_041146795.1. Taxonomy (NCBI): domain Eukaryota; kingdom Metazoa; phylum Chordata; class Actinopteri; order Cichliformes; family Cichlidae; genus Maylandia; species Maylandia zebra. The sequence continues at coordinate 9,521,562 of NC_135183.1, forward strand.
ACAATACAAACATCACATTGGGGAGACAGGTCAGGCCAGGTAGCGAGGAAAAAAAACATTGAAATGTGCAACACAAAAGGATAATACAGGAATGCACAGGTATCAACACACCATAACACAATAAACACAGACAAGCAACATGGGAAAGAGTTCCAGTGTGTACATCTGATCTGGGACCGCTACAATCTTTCGACTGCGCCTCCAGCTGACCCGATGTCCACATCATGGGGGAGGTAAGCGTTGGAGGTGGCGTTGGATCCGGGGTAGGGAGGGTGATGCGTCAGTGAGTGCTTATCAGTATCAGTATATGTATGTGTGCATGTCAATAGTTCAGCTGAGACAGTGTCCTTCGCCCTGCCAGGCTAAGTAAACAGTCTTCCAGTCAACCCAGGTGGCCTTGTAGGGAATGGGAAGGAACAGACTCAACACAGTCGTTATCAGGGAGTTGTGGGGTAGCCGGGTTATGATGGTAATTGAGAATTTCAAGCTGTTTTTTAACACTCCGACACTGGTCCCTCAATCTCCCGTTAATAGCTGCGAGCTTCTCCGTGATGTTATTAGCCGTCGATTCTGTGGTCTTGTCACTCTTTTTGCTCACATAGCAGATTCTGAGACCTCACGAGCGCAGCCAACTGATCCGAGGTGTAATCCAGCTCCGCCCAGAGATGTTGTTCTGAGTTGATTCTTTCCTGATGTAATCCAACATACATACGCTCAAAGGTGTTATTCTGAGCATTCACTGCAGTCGTAAGCGCCTCCGAGCTCTTAACCATGCTGCCTTCAGTGAGCCCTTTCTGAGAAGTCGCACCTGTCGTTCCAATCCCAGCGGGCAGCCTTGTGGAGGTTTGAACAGCCGGTTCCGCTCTCTTAATTCTCCGATAAGCCCGGGCCAAGCCAGCTCCGATCAGCAAGAAGCCTGTTATCATGGTTCTGAATAGGTAGATATCTTCAGCGTCCTCGATCGACAGTCCCGCCAGGCACACGATCCTCTGCCACCCGTCCATCGTGTATCCGGCAGGGAAAGTCCCTCCAGGGCACTCGGGTTCTCCCGAGCCTCTCGTTAAAGGGTGTCAATAGCATTCAGAGACCAGTTGATCAAATCCATAATTCTCTTTTAGGTTTTAGACACAGACTGTGAGAGAGTGTTCCAGGGAAAGTAATACAAAAAAGACACGAGACTAGACAAGGACATAAGAACTAGCAGGGAAGATAAGGGAGAGGAGAAAAAGTGCGTCCGCCTCCTCCGAGAGCCAAAGAAAAATAATACATGTTATTTACATGTTTCTCCCTTTTTCACGGGAACAAAGCAGCTGAGCTGATGCTCGCTCACCTGTTTCAGAATAGCCTGTGAACCTTTTTCTAACTTCGTCCTTCTATGCAGCTTCTATTCATAAACACTAGCAGTGCACCATAATCAGGCTGTGAAATGGTTAAACAGGGAAAAAGGAGCAGGCCAGAGAAAGCTTCGTTTCCTCCTTGGGAAAAATCAAAGTTGTTCTGTCTGTAGTTACCTTGCACATTGCTCTTCATACCTGGATTTAAAATCAATAGTATTTGCATACTGACATATCAGGCCCATTGTGCACTGTAACAAGAAAAATGTGGTGGAGCTGGCAGCTTCTCATTAACATTCTTAAACTTCTCTCTGATCTGAGTCTTTCAACTAGTAGATCACGACTGAACTGTAAGCTCTCATTTCACATCTGCCTACTAAGTGAAGCAGTACTTACTGTTTTCCTCTCTCCACTAGTGTCTGACACAGATACTTCTTGGCGTTGCGGTGATCAGGACAGTTCTCCAGAGCTCGTTCAAAATCTGTTATTGCCTTCATGATGCTGCCTTTGTTAGCATACCTGTGTACAAAGTGAAAGAAGCACAAAAAAGACGATAAGATTGATCTCATTTTCAGGACTATGCCAGGTTTCGGTAACAAGTGTCATGTGTGTTTACCAGGTACTAAGCCAAAAGCAACTTTTCATTCCAAAGAGCTACGACAATAGTACAGGACCATGTGTGGTGTCTTAATTACTGTTCCTCATTCCATTCTGGTATGGGAAATGGTATGAGGAAACTTACCAAAGTCGTTTAAAATGTCTTGATGCATCCAATAAATAAACTATTGTAAACACTGTATATATTTCTTGTAATTTAAACCAGTTAGGTGTTTACAGGGTCATGAAAGACGAGGGAATATCTCAAACAAGGACAGAATTATACAAACAACAGTTCTCATCATTTGAACTGAAAGCAGACTCACAGAGCTCCACGTGCCACCAGTGCTTCTACATTACTAATGTCTATTTCCAAGGCTTTGTTGTATTCATTCATGGCTTCCACATGGCGACCATGTTTGAAGTGGTCCACCCCTGCACGGACACTTGAAAAACACACAAGCAAAAGTCAGGTTTGTATTATTGTGAAGTCTAAGCCAGGGGGAATAAGTGGTCCAAAAACAAAATGATGCAACATCCCATCCATTTTCTGTGGTCAAAGTTGATAGCTAATACATTACCACTTTAAGGCCCAGGATGCAGACTGTTTCTTCCTGATTGCAGAAGCAAAATCCTCTGCTTGGAAAAGTTTACTGTGGAGAAAAGAACCACAGACACCACACTATTCAACAGCCTTGCTAGATGTCCAAACTTCCATTATTGCATGAATCTTCTTGCAAATTTGTATGAAATTAGGGGAATTACTGTGTAATCGCACCAACTAAATGTTTACCTCTGCAGTCCTCGCATCATTGACGGTGGGTGGGTATCACTAATTCCCACCTTTTCCAGCAAGTAGTCCACTACAGAGGGGTTGTGGTATCCATGACAACCTGTCAGTATACGCTCATATGTCTCACTGGAGTCAGTGGCTGCCTGAACACTACGACTAAGGAGAGAGCAGTCACTGCAACCACACGTTAATGCATTAATACATATTTATATCAGATTAAGCTTTTATATAAAAGCTCAGGCTACATATCAGCCCGCTCATTTGTGTAACAAAATACATCATATTCTTGAAAAAAAGCATGAATATAAAAAAGAAAAATTCAATCACCAAACTTTACATTTTACATGAGCAGTGACTGCGAATACAGATGGTCTGCTGCAGTTACAATCAACTGAAGCTTGATATGAAACACTAGTTCAAATGCTTGTGTGACATTTCTTAATGCAATGCTATGCAACAGTATTCACTCGAACTAGCTAAGCAGGTTTGTTTTTCTTCTTTCAGCAATCCGTGTTGTGTTTCTTTACCTGTAATGAACAGGCAGCTCCTCCTTGGTAATGACACCAAGTTTGATGTGCTCCAAGCTCGGAGAAAGACAGGCCTGATGGAGCGACACTGTGATTTTCTCCTGGTAGCGATCAATATCTTTCACTCCAGCTACAGAATAAGAAAAGATCAGACCATCATTCTTTACATATCCCATTACAGTACTGCGAAGCAGCACTATGGAGTTCAAAAAGCAGCAAGCATTTCTATGATTATAACTGCACTGCAAACCTGAAAATTAAAATAGGATAAAAGACTAAAACTTTAAGATATAGGTTGTGTTGAGACACAAAAAAGCCTCAAATGGAAAAAGATACTATCATAGGCCAATTTTCCGTGGAATGAAGGTATTAGCTAGATTAATATACTTTATGCAGGTTTTGTCTGTCTGATAAATCTATTGTTATAAAATGTTTTAAAGGCTCCTGAAAAGAACTGCAGTATATGATTCTGGACCTCAGTGTTCTGGTTGTGTTAGACACAAACCTCTGATGAAGTCCCCAATCTGGTAGTACGCCAGGGGATCATCATGGCTGCCAGTGGAGGGAATTTCTCTGACATGACACAGAGCCTGAAGGGTGAAGAAAGATGTGCCTTTATGAAACAATAGTAAAATGCAAGGTGGATGGCCGATTTAGTTCAGGTGGACAGAACAGCAAATTTAATTACACAACATTTGCACCATTTACAGTCTGACAACAGAAACTCTCCAAGAAGCTTTCTGTTGAGGAATTTTTTCACTTGTAATACCTCAGTTGAGGTGGCTTGATGACAAATATGCAGGTGTTTTTTTTTTACAACAGACATGAAGATGAAAAGCAGAACTCTTTTGGAACTGCCACTCCTGTACGTCCCGTAAAGCACAAGACTAAATGACGATTACAGCACAGATATCATCACATGGACTCATAACATGAATTTTAAGCATGACTGTATTCTTATGTAAACTCCACGCAAAGAAAGAACTGGCAGTCACTCGGGTATTCCCAGAGCTACACAGCCGGTTTTTCATCAACAACTAGCCAACAGTCCCAAATTTTCAGCTTCTACAGTGATGATTTATGACATAACTCAATGACATTCAAAAGGAACTGAACTGAACTTGTTGACCTACCGACAACTCTAAGTCCTCAATGTCTCTTTTCAGACCTCCTGCTGTGCAAAACAGAGTGAGAAAGAAGCCGTATTCTCTAATGTTGTTGATCCTCCCCACCACAATGTCTCCTCTTTCCAAATCCCGGTAAATCATGGATCGCCTCTCCTCATACGACACCTCCATGAATACCTCCATCGGTGGCATGACTGCATAGGGCTCTGAAAGAGCGAAGACAGATCTGATGCAGTGTGTCACAAAATACAGACACTTTTCTCAACATCAGATAGGGCCTATGTGCAAGTCATACTCATCTTCATTTACACGCACAAGAATGAACAACACACACCTACAGCCTCCTCCTCCTCGTGCTCCTCTCCTCGAAGACCAGCGGTTCTCCATACTGGACTGAACAGGATGTCAGCCTTCCTGGCAATGAACTGCTCCACAAGTGGGTTGCTCTGCTCTTCACACCTACTGCACAGAACAACAACAAAAGAAAGATCAGTAAGATCAGCTGGACTGAATTCACCTATGACAAACTAATTCTTGTATAATGGTGCAAAGGAAAATGAAGTAATGCAACAGAAAAAGGTTGAATTAATACACACTCCTGCTCTTTGTTCACAGACCTTCATTGAGAGTTATTGTATTACACTACTGATTTTTATTCTACAATGACAGCTGCAGTAGCTAGTCAAAAACTAGGGCTGAACGATATATCGCATTTGCGATAATATCGCGACATGATCAAGTGCAATTTTCTAACCGCAAAGGCTGCGATTATACTCTGGACATGTCCAAATTCATGGGCTGCATCCTCCTGAGGCCGCATTTGTAGACCGATTACGTCACAGCGACGCGCCGAAGGCTGTCCAAATTACTACCATATCCCAGAATTCATAGCGCGGCCCAGCCAAACTCCAGTTTCCAGCAATGGCGGCCGCTACTAAGTTTTAAAATTACTCATACTAATCTTTCTGGGTCACAAAATAAACTTTTAACATATTTTCAGGCGAGAAAGTAGTTGTGTAAACATCAAATATCTGCTCGGTTTATCAAGATATCCCATATTTGCAAAAGTGCTTCGACGTTTTCAGAGGCGTCTGCTACCCACCAGCTCGACAGCTAGCCGGGAGCTCGAGGGTTACTGATGCGGCCGAGAACGGCACAACTCCCGGCACATCATTTTCAGATCACCGCGGAGTTTCGCTGCTCGGGTTAAACGTAATATATAAGTCACTTAGACAACCTAAAAATGTTATTGTTGGGCTTTTTTCAGTGTTTTGTTTGTTCGTGAGTAAATCGGTTTGGCTGAGATTAAAGTTATTAGATTAGATAAAATAAAACTTTATTAATCCCCCGGGTGGGTTCCTCCTTGGTTTTCACACAGCTGACTAAACGTCAAACAGAAAACTTATTAAACAGAAGTATGAGACAGTCGAGAATTTACACCAGTGTCTGGTTATATTTTAGATAGCAAGAAGCAGACGGCCGAGTTTATTAAACTCCACCGAGACAGCGGTGACGCTAATCAGAACTAGCCTTCTGATTCAGAAGGCTAGACCGTCCAATTTCACGCCTTTAAACTTTAAAGGCGTGTTTGTGTGTTTATACAATTGCTATTATGTTTGCACTTTATGTGTAATGTTACTGACTGCAGAGATCAGTAAGCTGTGTGTATTTTTTATTTATTAGTTTTATTTATTTAATATTATTTTTTAATTGAATGACTGTCTAGTAGTTCACAGATGTCGAAAAACTGAGTGTGGTAAAGCCACTGATTTTTTTTATGTATATTTCTGCAATCTGCACATTGTACTGACTTTCATTTTAATGTTTACACCAGGGTTCCTTGCCAGCACTTTATGCTCAGATGTTTGTAAGCTAAAAATAAACTATTGTGTATGTTCAAATATACTGTTGTGATTGAAGAAGTTAAATAAAAATGTCAGTCATCAATTCATGCATCACCTCATGTCATCATAACAGAGGTCTGTCTTCCAGGAAAGAACAGTTTAAAATTAATGTAATATAGTATTGGCCATACTATATGATGTATTGCTTGTCTTTGTTTAATAATACAGAAGACAAAGACCTTAAAAAATAATCGCATATCGCATCGCAATCGCAATATTGGGGCAAAAAATCGCAATTAGATTATTTTCCATAATCGTTCAGCCCTATCAAAAACCGATGCGTACTTTTTGCACCTCTTTTCATACAATGGTATTTTAGTTTAACTACACCATTCACAAATGATTGGGGGGAAAAACATGTGTGGAAACAACATATGCTTACATGGACAAAAGTAGTGCGCCACTGACACATTACACCTACAGGTGTTGCTCGGCCATGGAAACCCATGCCATGAAGCTCATGGTGTGCCTTTCATGTACTGATGTTAATGTCAGAGACTTGGAACCCTGCAGTAATCAGGTCAGCAGAGTGTTGGGGATTTTTTTTTTTTTGACACAGTGTGCCTCAGCAATTGATGAGCAGCTGATCACAGAATACTCAGGAGCAGTGTGGGGCTCACAGCTCATCCAGTAAAGTCCCTGTGCCCCCTAAGCTGAATTATACTGATATACTTCAACTATAAGTTTTAGTAAGTCATACAATTTGTTATTAACAAACTTCCACAAAGTTCCACATCGCTGGTAAGTGTTACTGCACTGCATGCCCAGTTTAATTAATGGTTTCACATGAATTTAGTTCTTCTGCATCAATCACTGCACCCAGCACAACTGCAAACAGAGTGGAGGGGCTGCTGCAGGTCAGACTTTCTTGATTTGAAATGTAAAAGAGGTCATTCATCACTTTGTGCAGCTACATTTATAGCACGTATTTTTGCAATTTTATATCTGTGGCTGCATTTCTTTATTAGTGTACATTGCATGTATAGTTCTAAATATTGATAGTGTGTTTTTTATTGCAATTGCAAAGTGACTTGACTCGATGGCTGCCTGTCAAAGTTTGTTGCCTGTCTAGTTCATATGGTCTGCTTCCTACCTAACCTGGGAGTGAAAACATTTTATAAACTGATTTGCTGCAGGAGTGGCATGGTCTTGCAGTACCCCACATGTGTTCAGTGAGCTCCCTATAATGACTCATTCTTTCACAAATGTCTGTAAAGTCAGACTGCATGTCTAGGTGCTTGATTTTAGACATCTCTGGCAATGGAACTGAAAATACCTAAATTCAAAAGCTGTTAGGTGTGGTGAAGTCCTTTTCTGCATATTTCTTGTGCAATTTAATTATAAGTCATTTTAAATCCAGAGAATTTTCGAGCAAAAGTTGCAAATTCCTCATTAGCGTCACCATTTCTAGGCAGATGTCAGCTTATGAACTGAAAATCTGCTGGACGAGCAATAGGAGATTTAAACAGTAAAATTATACTGGCGATAAGACTGTGATATTCACTCATCTTTGTTTTCAGAGCGTTTAATTCACAACCTATATGCAATATCATCTTTGTCTAACACTTTAAGAGAAAATAATGATGCGCTAGCATTTTGTCTGTACTTATGACTTTTGGCATTCTGCAGCTGCCTGCCGTGGTACTCATAAACTCAGACATACCTCTCATACGTGGCTTTGCAGAGGTCAGACACCACCGCTTGGAAGTCTGGATTTTCCGTTTGTTCACATTTCAGCGTATTGAACAGGGATTGTCCATGATACGTCAGACATTGCCTCAACAAGTCTCTGTCCATTCTCTGCTTTTACGGGACTGAACTCACATTATTGTACGAGTCAAAAAATACCGAAGCGGCCGAGCACTCTTTTAGCGATGCCCATGCCAGCACAATTTAGAGCTTACCTTGAGGTTGAGACAGTACTGCAATTTTTTTCCAAGATTAAAAAACGCTTAATTATTTGCAAAAAAGACTGAGAAGTCCACTTTAATGTATGTAAGTTAGATAACAACCAATCTCTGTTGTTTAGCTAGCTAGCAAACCCACCAGCAAAAAGCCGCACTAACACTGTTTCCGCAGTTTGTTTGTCTTCATAAAAAGCCCCAATATTGCGGCACTGCACATACACGGACTAGGTGTTCATGCAACACAAGGAAAATTGTTGTTTTAGCTATTCAAAGTTTAGCTAATGCTGAAAAAAATTCACTAGTAAGCCAGGAGTCATGGACAAATGAGCATGCGCCGTGTGTGTCACACTGAAACAGTCGGGAGAAACAAGAACCACATGGGAACGATGGCGATAACTGCTATTTAGTTCGTGTTTATATTTACCGCTTAACGCAAATTTTATTTTGCCCCTATTTGTAATAGTCTTTGAACATTCAGCTTTCTTTTTTATGGATATTTTGATTTCTTATGCAGAATAATTCATTTGACCCCTGATTTAATGTGAGCCTTGTGTACTTCAAGCAAGAAAAGGTTGATTTTATTGCCCAATCCATTTTTTTTTTAAATTTCACTAACTTCTAAAGAGTTTGGTGTATACAGGGTTTTCAAAATAAATAAAGTAACTATACCCAGCATGGAAAAATTTCTGTGTTCCCCAATGACATATATAGGAACAGAGGTGTCTTAGCTGTGAATTGCTGAACAGAATGTTGGAGAATAACAGGACCCCTGAGGAATGAAAGACTTTCAGAAATCCCTGTCTGTGAGCACAGTTCCCCATGTCTGTGAATGTATGTTAAATGTCTACCATGTGCAAAACAATAGAACAGGTTAACATTATCCAGAAATGCTGTTGCATTCTATGCATTCTCTGTTGCATTCAAAGGTCATTTAAAATGGACTAATGTAAAATTGAAAACTGACCTGTACTCAGTGACTGGTAAACTGATCCTGGATCCAGTAAAACAGCCACAGACCATCACACTCTCTCCTCTATGTTTGACAGTTGATGCCACACATTGTAGAATCATCCTTTCGCCTGCTTGGCGGAGTACAGAGATCCAGCGCGATGAACCAAAAATTTCAAATTTTGATTCATCAATAATAATACCTTTTTCCAGCCTTCAGTAGTCCAGTGGCGGTGTTTCATGGCCATTGTCTTATTGTGACATCTTAGCAATGGCTTTTTTGCTGCAACTCGCCCTATCAAACCTGCAGCTCAAAGTCTTCACTCTCTTCACAGTTGAAACTGAGACTTGCTTACTACAACCACTATTAAGCTGTGCCTGAAGCTGTTGTCCTGTGAGCAGCCTATCATGCAAGCTGTTACCTCTCAGAAAATTGTCCTCGAATCAGTTGCGGCTTTGGGTCTTCCAGACCTCTTCCTGTCAGAGTTTTCCCCAGTTTCGGAGTGCCTTTTGATGGTGAAGGAAACTGTAGTCACTGACACCCTGAGTTTCTTTGAAATTTCTCTGTAGGAAAGACCTACATTTTTAAGTGTCATGATAGTCTGTCTCTCTTCCATTATTAACTGCCCTTTTCCCACCATTTTTGTAGCGACACACTACTTTGTGCAGTACAGTACTATTCAACCTTCATTGCTGCATAAAACCTTGAAATTGTTAGCCCATTTTGTTTTACCTGTAAAAGGTCTTTTTGTATAATTTTAAAATGTACATTATTTTTCAGTTTTGGGTAACCTAACATTTTTTTAATCTCTGGCAGTTAACTACTTAACCTTGTACCATTTCAAGCTATTCATTGGACTTGGATTACTTAAATTGCAATAAATAACTGGAAAGATTAGGGTGTTCTAAAACTTTTGACCAGTATATATTGTGGCGGACCACCAGGTGACTCCACTCACAGATTTGGGCGCTTTTTGGATGTGGAGTTCTGGTGAATCCAGTAATAAAGTTGGAGTGAGACACTGAGACCTCTCCTGTCGTCTTTACGTGCCTCCACATTGGAAAAGCATACCAGCTCTCATTTTCACACCTTAGTCAGGACATTGAATGGGCATAATGCTTTCCCTAGCCCCTTACAATAACATTAACCATCAGAAATTATTGCCTAACCTTCATACTTACCTTAAACCTATATAACCTTGTAACCCTAAAACAGCCACACACACACACACACACACACACACACACACACACACACACACACACACACACACACACACACACACACAAAAAATTATTCTGAGGAGGAAGTCCAACACATAATGAAAAACTTGTTTGCCTACCTCATGAAGTTTTAGTTACTACATGCAATGTAAGTCACTTTATGTACACGAGCTATTTATATTTCTTAAAAGGAAAAAAAAACCGTCAGCTAAGTGTATTAAAAAATGTGCAGTGGACAACAAGAACAATTCTAATCTACAGTTAACAATTTATATTTGTTGTTTTGTGTTATTAATTGTCTCTTTATTAAAATCAAATGAAATGCTTTGCTTATGACTCATAAACACTAAGTGATGTACTCCTACAGAGTGCTTCCATTCATAGCCTACAATGAGAATTTTACTTAATAAGATCACGAAGACACTACAAATCAGACACTACCAGATACGACAAACTAAGTTAAACTTGTAGAGATTGTAGTGACATTAACTGTTGAAACTGGACTGCCACCCTGTGATGCTGCAAGGCCCATAGTGTAAGTGTGTGATAATATTAATAAATAATTAAAAAGTAAAAATGAATTTGTCCTACATTACACAGATATGTATTTTCCCGTGCACATACCTATTTTTTTCAGTTTCTATGAACGTTGTCTCTGTCACAAATCCTTAAACATTCCTTTGAATAGTGGAGGGAGGAGCATTTCATGATCTAAGTACAATGCACAATCAGACATAAAAACAGTCTGTGCTGAGAGCAGTGAGAAGTAACTACAACCATCATGGAAAGAAAAATTATTTGCTGGATAATACTGCTTGGACATTTTCATGCAGCACAGAGTAAGTAGTTATTACAAGTCATATCTGTATCATTGTTTGTGGGATAGTAAGAACTAAATTATATTTATTTTAAAGTAAATAAATGTTCCAGGATAACTGCATGCTTTCAGTGCATCCTCAAAAAATAATTAATATTCTCATAAAAACAAAATGTCAACTGTCCAGACGACTTCCATATTTATTCCATATTTCCACAAATAAGCTCAAACCTGGACTGAATTGTTGTTTAGCTGTTAGCCATTTCAAAGTACTGAGTAACGACAGGGTAAGTACATGCACTAGAGCTAGAAGAAAGTATCATACCCAATGCACATTCAGGTTACATGTATAAAATAATACAGTACCTTAGTAAATTGGGTCGGAGATGGATGGATCAACAGCTCTAGATTGCATTCTGGATAATACATTTTGGACAATATCCATGGAGACGAAAGGGAAGTGCAAAGAAAACCAAAAGATTCCATATAAATGAAATGGTAAAAAGACTGATCAGCATTGTTTAATATGACTGGTAGACAATTTCTTGTGGCATTTATACATTAAAATAAAATAAAGGAAGTAGTTAAAATTATACATGGAGCAAACATATCAAATTATAATATAGAGGGTATTATTAACCCTTTCACGCATAGTGGTCACTACCGTGAACAGCTATTCAAAGACTGTTTCCTTGTATTTGTGTTAGTGTTGAATGTATACTTGCACATAAACTACTACATTGGACACTCATGTGTCACTCTATACCCTGCCACCCACTGGTCTTTCAACGTTATTTTCATTGCAATTATTGTTATTTAACCCTGTCATGGATGAATTATGACAACCTCCAGTAGCGGTTTTTGATAATGGGCGGTTGCCCAGGGCGGTATCGTGGTGGGGGCGGCATCACGGGCATCTCCGCCAAAAGAGTTGCTCGTACTCCTGCTGCCCCAACATCAGCCAGCGCATTTTGGAGATGGCATAGGCACCGATCGGTTTCCTGCCGTCCATTTGCTGGGAGTAAGGGTGCTCTCTGTCTGCGAGGTGCGCCTGCTGCTTGCAGCACAGGAAGGAGAGGGCGGGTTGGCAGGGGATTTACTGGCTGGCTGGAGCAGCATCTGATAACCAACTCACAAAATAAAACAAAATAAAAACAAACCAACAAACACGAAAACACCAGACATTATGATACAGACTTACCAATGTTTTTTCGAAATTCTTTAAAGTGAGCGCGAGAGCCCTCGGTGTGCCTGCTTGCTGCTGTGCTGAAGTCAAAGTAAACTTTATTGTCATCTCCGCTATAAACAGTACAGTATAAAGAGAGACGAGACGACGAGGCTCCAGTTATAACAGCGTGAGTAAATGTCACACAGTGGAAATTTGTGTTTTTATGTTTTATCAACCTGTGTATTGGTACATAGTGTTGATTTTATTTGCATGATTTGATTGTGATATTTATATTGCATGTTTGTTTATTGATATTTATATTGCATGGTTTTATCCTCATATTTATATTATGTATTTTAGTGTTGTTGCACAAAATTCTTCTAATCCACTGTGGACTGTAGGCACCTGTGAGGTGGGGGCGTTCCCCGAGGTGGCCTATCAGCCGCCAGGCTGACCTGTTAAAGGGGATAGTGAGCGCAGAGACAAAGGAGCCAGCTGATGTGAGATCTAAGCAGGAGAAAATTCAGCTCATTGTTAAGGCAGCAATTAACCACTTGGGGTTAGTAGGACTGACATGGGAAGACGTGAGGGACAACCTCAATTTTCAGTCAAGTCAGGAAACGTGATGTTCTTTTGTGTACTCATGGTACTTATTCTTCAATGGAATGCAAGGAGTCTGTTGGTCAATGGCCAAGAGTTGAAGCATTTCGTCAAACTACTTGGTGTCAAACTGGATGTCATTTGTGTACAGGAATCTTGGCTTAAGTCTTCTTTGGATTTTGTGTTGTATGGGTACAAAATAATAAGAAATGACAGGGACCGTGGTGGAGGGGGAGGGTGTGCAACGTTTGTCAAACAAGACATTCTATATAGACTCCTGGGTAAAGGCGATGATTTGGAGTATATTGCTGTTGAGGTTTGGGACAGGGATGAACCTGTTGTTATTGTGAATTTCTACAATCCTTGCGCCAGACTGGAGCTGCCGCATCTTCGTTCAATTGAAGGCAGTTACTGTCGTAGAGTTATTTGGTGTGGGGATTTTAATGCCCATAGCAGAGTGTGGGGTGGCACACACACAGATAAAAATGGTAAGGTAATTGAGGAATTGATGGATACATGCAATTTGGTGTGCCTGAATGATGGTAGGGGGACCAGATGTAATGTTGTTAATGGAACAGAGTCCGTTTTGGATTTAACTCTAGTCTCAACTGTCCTTGCAGGCATAAGTCAGTGGACCATCAGAACAGACACTACTATCGGCAGTGACCATTATCCTGTTTTCTGTGATGTTGGAGGGAAGATACAGGTATCTCTAAGAGAGGTGCATAAGAAGTGGAGTTTTCATAGGGCTGACTGGACGAAAGTCCAAAAATTATGTGAGGAATCGATTGACAAGGTTGATGAGTCTGGTAGCATTGATCATATGAATAATCAGTTTGTTGACGTACTTGTGGTAGCCGCCAAGGCCTCAATCCCGACCAGTACAGGCAATGTAAATAGGACTTTGGTGCCGTGGTGGACAGAGGGCTGTCGAATTGCTGTAAAGGAAAGAAACAAGGCGTTTAAATTTCTCCAAAGAACCCTTAATGTACAAGCTCTGTTTGCGTACAGAAAAGCAGTGGCAGTGGTCAGGAGAACAGTGAGACAAGCAAAGCGGAGCAGTTGGAGGTTGTTCTGTTCTAAAATAGGGAGAACCACTCCAGTGGGGGAGGTCTGGGGCATGGTCAGAAGAATGGGAGGTGATCGGCGGGAATGGGATTACCCAGCCATGACAACAGAACTTTGTCACGGCTCAGGAAAAAGTGGAGGTTATGGTGAAAACTTTTGCTAAGATTCATAGCTCTGATAACATATCCGTGTTGGGAAAAGACAGCATGTGCCAAACTAAAACACAGTATTCAGAGGCTCTAGTAAGAAAGGCGCACATGGGTAGTAGTTTGGATGTGGTGTTTTCTCGGGAGGAACTGGTGAGAGCACTTCAAAAAACAAAGCCCACAGCCCCGGGAAAGGATCAAATTTGTTATTTGATGTTGAAGAACCTTGGTACGAAAGCGCTTACTAAACTGCTGTGTTTGGTTAACACAGTTTGGATTAAGGGTGAGCTCCCAAGTACTTGGAAGGAGGCTGTTATTGTGCCAATAAGAAAACCCGGGAAGGATCCATCTAAACCAGATAGCTACAGACCGATTGCTCTTACGTCAAATGTGTGCAAGTTAATGGAACGTATGATAATGGCAAGACTGTCTTTTGAGCTGGAAAGAAAAGGGGCTTTAGCCGATTACCAAAGTGGTTTCAGGACAGCTCGGAACACAACTGATGCTATTGTTAGACTTGAGAATGTTGTTAGGAAAGCGCAGGCCAATAAAGAGTCTGTTTTGGCAGTGTTTTTTGACATAGAAAAGGCATATGATATGTTGTGGAGGGATGGGCTTTTAATCAAGTTGCATAAGTTGGGTATTGGTGGCAGGACATTCAATTGGGTCCAAGACTTTTTATCTGGTAGGAAGATCCAAGTGCGAATTGGGTCTACAATTTCTAGTCAGTGCATGGTTGAGAATGGAACGCCACAGGGCAGTGCAATTAGTCCTCTGCTTTTTGTTATAATGATCAATGATGTTTTTTCTGGTGTTCCTGAGGGAATTGGGAGGTCTTTGTTCGCTGATGATGGTGTGTTATGGAAAAAAGGAAGAAATATTGAGCACCTAGTGGGCAAGGTTCAGGAGGCTGTAAATATGGTGGTTGAGTGGGGATTTGACTGGGGATTCAGGTTTTCCGTGGAAAAAACAAAAATGATGTTCTTTACCAAAAGAAAAGTGAGTGAGACTTTGACATTGAAACTGTATGACAAGGTGATTGGGAAAGTGAGCTCTTTTAAGTACTTAGGTGTTGTGTTTGATTCGAGACTGACATGGCCTGAGCATATTGACCGGATTGAAACCAAATGCAAAAAAGTTATTAATGTTATGAGGTGTGTAGCTGGGAGGGGTTGGGGAGCGAGCTCTTCTGCTTTGAAAGGACTTTACCAGGCGTTAATTAGGTCGGTCTTTGATTATGGGTGTGTGGCATATGGTTCAGCAGCTCCTTCTGTGTTGAGACGTTTGGATGTTCTGCAATCGGAAGCCCTTAGAGTGTGCTGTGGAGCTTTTAAAACGTCTTCAGTCAGTTCCCTACAGGTGGAGATGGGAGAAATGCCCCTAGATCTTAGGAGGAAGCAAGTGTCGGTGAATTACTGGGTTCATCTTGGTGGTCATGGTGACGCACATCCCACAAAGGAGGTGCTTTTGGAATGCTGGGAGTATGGAAGAAGTCAGAAGGATCATTTTGGAAAGGTGGGGAATCAGTGGGCTGAGGAGTGTCAGGTGTATGGACTTAAAACATGTCCTGCAGTGGTGTTCTCTGTGGTTCCCCCATGGTTATTGGAGACCCCTCCTGTGGACTGGTACTTGTTGGATCTGAAGAGGAAATTGAAAGGCAGAGTCGATCTTGTTTCAGCATTTCGTTTTCACAGCTTGACTGACTACCCTGAGTGTGTTCATGTGTTCACGGATGGTGCTAAAAGTCCAGTTACTGGAAGTACAGGGTTTGGAATAGCAGTTCCGTCAAAAAATATTGGAATAAACAGACGCACTTCGGATGGACTGGCAGTGTACACGGTTGAAATGGTAGCAATTTTGGTGGCATTGAAGTGGGTAGAGTGTTCAAAAATCAGGCAGGTGGTAGTATGTTCTGACTCGGCAGCTGTTCTTTCAAGTCTACAATCATTTTGTTCGAAGACAAGGCAGGGCATGCTGTGCACTATTCTGGAGACTATAAGCAGGATAAGGTGTTGTGGTGGCAATATTCACTTTCTTTGGGTGTCAGCTCATGTGGGGATCAGTGGAAATGAAAAGGTGGATAGGTTGGCAAAAAGAGCGTTGACTAAAAATAGGACTGAGATGGCGATTACAAGCAGTGGATCTGAAGCAAAAGGTATTGTTTGGAGGCTGGTTGTTCAGGAGTGGCAGAAGCGGTGGGATTCAGGGAGTAAGGGCAGGCAATTGTATCATCTTAAGAAGGAGGTGGCAGAGAGTAGGTTGTATAGGGGTAGTAGGAGAGATGAGGTGGTCATTACCAGGCTTAGACTGGGACATTGTGCATTAAATAAAACACTACAGATGATAGGAGAACATGAGACGGGGCTTTGTGGAGTGTGCCCTGAGGAGGAGGAGGAGACAGTAGAGCATGTAATACTGCGGTGCAAGGGTTATGATGTGGAGAGGTCAGTTCTGCAGAATAGATTGAAGGAGCGGGGTGTTGGGGTCTTTAATCTGAAGAGTGTGTTGGAGGGTAGTAGGGCACAGGTGAGGGAACTGGTGGGGTTTCTGAAGGCTATAGGTGTTTATGAAAGAGTGTAGGGTTTTTTTTATTTTTTATTTATTTTTTATTTTTTGTTGTTGTTTTGTTTTGTTTTTGATACAGCTTGTAAACTCACTGTCTGACCCATACTGTCACGGTCCTGGGTCAGTGACCCAGTGTTTTGAGTTTCTTGTGCCTCTGAGTTTTCTGTATTATGTTCTTAGTTCTCGTTGTTGTCCTAGCTTGTTCTTTAGTGTAGTGTCTTAGTTTGGTGTTCTTGTATTCTGTTTAGTTCTCTGAGTATTTGGTAGCTGCCCTCTGTGTTTCTTAGTTGCTGTCTCCCCTAGTCTAGTTTGCATCTTTGCTAATTCCTGTTTTACTTTGAAGTTCTGTGTCTCATGTGAGTGTATCCTACTTTGCTCCCTTGTCTCGTCAGTTCTGATTTCTCCCAGCTGTGCTCTCCTTCTGTGTCTCATTCCCCTCGTTACTTCCCATTGTATTTAAACCCTGTGTTTCTCTGAGTCAGTGTCGCGTCGTCCCTCATGCTGTGTGTGATTCTCCCCGTGTCTTCTGGTATGTGTTATAATTAGCGTTTCCCAGTGTAGTTTTGTATTGCTTGTGTTCTATTTTCCAGCAATAAAACTGTGCTTTTGAGTTCAAGTTCTGTCCCCGTGAGTTTGCGTTTGGGTCCAATCCCTGCCTGCCACACAGCGTTTCATGACACATACTCCGGAACGGTAGGAGGCGGTAATGCTCCTTTACGTTGGTTGCCAACCGCCGTTAAACACAAAGAAGAAGAAGAAGAAGAAGAAGAAGAGACAAAGGAGCGACGCACGAAAGGCGAGCAGGAGAAAAAGAAAGGCGTGCAAGCCCGCACATGTGTTAGAGGAACTGCTGCCTGACTGTGGGGTGCCACAAGCCGTTCGGTGATCCAGTCCTAACGGCAGGAACAGCAACAGTGGGTGGCGATGGCCGCAATTCACAGCAGGGCAGGGGTGCCCCTCTGCCTGCATCTGGCGGTGCTACGAGGGAGGCCGTGTTCAGGTGTGGAGTGAGGCGGGACTATGCGGTGACGCGCTGTCAGGACGAGACAGGTCTGCGACAGGAGCCCCCTCCTTGGTCTTCTGGCCGGTGTGGTTTCCATCCCGGAAGAGAAATTCCTCTCCTGTTTCAGATAAGGAAAATTTGCCCACATGTGGCTGGACTGTGGGACTATGGGACTGTGGGGGGGATTTTAGCATATGGGAGACATTTGTTTAGCTTTATTTTAATAGTGTATAGCCATTTCTGCCGGCAGGGTTTTTAGCGTATTGAGAACACTCTTTTTATTGTATATACGGGGGATTTTAACTTGTATTTGTGATTCTGGCTGTGGTTGTTTTTTATGGAAATAAATGGTGTGTGTTCAAAGCCAGCTTAGTTTCTTTGCCCTGAGCGCTGACCCACTCACTCCCCTTCCTTCTGTATGTGAACGGACTTGGAGGTGAAGATTTAGGTCCACCAGTCTTAGCGGCTACATAAACAATAAATATAAGAAGAGTAAGAAAATTAGAACACACATGCATCAACACTACAATGAGCGGGTGGAGGGAGGTTTGGAGTCTTCTCTCACCCCCGTTCTCTGCGACCTGCTGGAGCGGGGGGGCTAGGAGGAGGAGTTGGCCGTCCGACTGTGGTCTGGAGTGTGGGGCCTCCCTGCTGCTGCGGAGTCGGGGCGGTCTGCCTCCCCCCACCGCAGGGAAAAGGGTAACACCACCTGGGTCTGGGTGCAGTTCCCCCCCTCCAGGGGCAAGGGTACCTAGACCCGGTTTGTAGAGTACACTTGGGGAGTGTGATCGTGTGTACAGCGTCTCTTTATGTCTGTCTCCACGTTGGTTGAGTGTGGAGTAAGTGCATATGAGAGCATGAGGGTGGGAATGGATGTTTGTGTCTGTGTGTGCCTGTATGTCTGTGTCTATATGTCAGGTTGGGTGTCAGGCGCCACCTCTCTGGGGACATCTCAGGCCCTCCAAGGTTTGGAGGCCTATCTCCCCCTACCACCACTCCCCCTGCCAGTGGCGGACTCCCTCAGAAATCGGTGCGTTGGTGGTTCTTTGTGT
The DNA here is from genome assembly GCF_041146795.1 of Maylandia zebra. Lineage (NCBI taxonomy): Eukaryota > Metazoa > Chordata > Actinopteri > Cichliformes > Cichlidae > Maylandia > Maylandia zebra. The sequence goes on from NC_135183.1 coordinate 9,540,342, forward strand.
CCGGGGATGGGCGTCCAGGTACACACCGGCTCACTCCTTGGCGGCCGCTTATCGGGGCCTGCAGCCTGGGGCTCGCTCGGGCCACTTCGGAGGTGGGGTGCCCCCGGCCTCTCGGCCTGGGGCTCGGTCACTCAGGCACGGTTGGCTGCCGGCGGAGCTCACGGGCGCGTCACTGCAACTCCCCCTGGCTTCTGCTCCGCGGCTGCTGAGTGAGCCCTCATCTGGGACTCTCCTCAGCTCTTTCTGGGACAGTGGCACGGCTGCCCCTCTGTTGGTCTTCCTTGGTCTCTTGTGTTCTGGGGGCCTCTGGATGTCTGGAGTTTTAATCACCTCCATACCTGCTTCATGCCCTGGAGGACGGGGCTGTGGCCCCCCCACACCCTCTAGCAGATCATTACATGAAGGAACCTTTTAAAAAAACAAGCGCGTCCATGCTCACAGGTGTACACATGGGTGATCACACCCACAAACTACACCCTTTTTGGCTCCTACCTCAAAGCACACTGTGTTCTGTTGATCTTATGTGCTGCACAATAATGTTTAATATTTAGTATTTACTGTCATATTCCCATATATCATTGTGATGTTGTTTATTCTATTACTCTTGTTCTCTTCTGCTTGTTTTATTTTATTTTTCTCAGCAGGTGATCCAGGTGATTGATATATGCATTTTTTTTTCTGCCCGTTCTGTTGGTTTTTGTTTTTTGCCCTTCTCCCCCGTCCCTCTTCTCAGCTGTTTCTCTTTCCCTCTTTCTTTCTCCCCTTCTTTTCCCCAGTCCAGTCTGTCCCGTATTCAGTAAGTGAAAATAAAATAAACAATAAAAGGTGAATCAAATGGACCATTGCGGCAAGGCTGGGATGGTCAATTTGGTAAAGTAAATCCGTTGGGAATCTTTCTTTGCCTTTAGACAACAATTCTGATGGCAAAAGAGCCAAACGGGACAGGCAAAAAAAAAAAAAAAAAAAAAAAAAGTAAGAAAATAAATATACACTTTAGGATTAGGGGTAAGGGGATCAATAAAAATTTAAAATGTATAATTTACAGTTTGTTGATTTAAAGTCTCACACACAACCTGTCGACAGAGGAGGGGGGCAGGCTGCTTCCAAATAGAGCACATTTCATTCATAATGTTGTAAATCCAAGCCCATTATGTATTCATGATTTGTTCCTAGGTTGTGCGAAGTCCCAGAAATAAACAAAGCGAATCTGTAAGCTAAGTGTAGGTCTATTAGGTAATGTTGTGGTGAACCCATGTTAGGGGATGGGTGTTCAGGAGTGCAAAATTAAAAACAATGGAAGATGAACAAGAAACGTTCAAAGCCATCAGGTGCTCAGTTTAGAAAAAAGAGAAAAGAAGAGGAGGACAAACGAGCATAAGATACCGGAAAGCAGATGTGTCATTGGATAATGGCCGGTCATGTATCCTGAAACAATCAGAATCATATTTAGAACACTTTATTAATCCCCAAGGAAATTATGTGGGTTACAGTTGGTCCAAGAAAAAAATTTAAAAGTAGTAACAGACTAAACTCCAAACAATACATTGTTACAGATTTTACACATTTAAGAAATAGCATTAATATATACAGATCACTCAATTATAAATATCAAGAATTAACAGAGGTGAAATAAATATAAAGAAAATTGACAAGAATATTACAAAGTAGAGAAGAGCGTGTGTAAAAAGGGTGTAAGTATTGCAGTGTTTACAGTAAATGGCCTGTATTTGTATAGCACTTTATTAGTCCCTAAGGACCCCAAAGCGCTTTACACATTCAGTCATCCACCCATTCACATACACATTCACACACTGGTGATGGCAAGCTACAGTGTAGCCACAGCCACCCTGGGGCGCACTGACAGAGGCGAGGCTGCCAGACACTGGCGCCACCGTGCCCTCTGACCACCACCAGTAGGCAACAGGTGAAGTGTCTTGCCCAAGGACACAACGACCGGGACTGTCCGAGCCGGGGCTCGAACCGGCAACCTTCCAATTACAGTGTATTAGATGGAGGAATTGTACAAGGAGAGGGCCACGGGCAGGAATGATTTCCTCCTGTGTCGTTCCGTGGTGCTTTTTGGTAATCTCAGTCTCTTACTGAACGTACTCCTGTGACTGACCAGCATGTCAAGGAGTGGGTGGGAGGTATTATCCATGATTGTCCTTATCTTGGAGAACATCTGCCTCTCAGACACCACCCTAAAAGAGGCCAGCTCCATCCCCACAACATTACTGGCCTTGTGGATCAGTTTATTTAGTCTGTTGGCATCTGTGACCCTCAACCTGCTGCCCCAACATGTAAGAGCATGGAGGATAGCACTGGCCACAACAGAGATACAACAAGTTAACATTAGTAGGAATATATAAAATGTCCATTTACGTTTGTTAACTACTTGGCTATGATAGGAAACAGACACTGATGTAGCTTACTGTTAGGTTTTGTATTGTTGATTGTCATTTATGCTTAGAAATATTTAACCATATATTCTTAGAGGTGTATAATCAATTGTGTAGTGATAGGTTGTGTGATCTTTAACAGGCTGCAAAGGCTTGGTGTGTATTCCACACTAGAATGCACACCTACATCCTGGGAGCATGGGAAGAGGTCGTACCGTGTCTTATTGTTTTATGGTAGGATTAACGTAGTTGCGTCTGTTCTAGTCTAAGTGCTCTTTGTTTAGATGAACTGCAGGACTTCCTCACCGTGTTATCTAGGGTGAACCATCTAGGGTGAGGGGGAGGCTACCCTCTTCCTGACCAAGGATGTTTGACCCTTTGATCAGCAGTCCACACACACACACACACACACACACACACACACACACACACACACACACAGGCAAGGTACTCTTTGTGTGTATGTAGACGTCATATGTTAATGAACTTATGCATATTCATGTAACCTCAATAAAAGAACAGTGGTACGGGAGAACGGACGAGAGCAACTGGGGTCAGGCGAGGGAACGGCGCCTGTCCGGTTCTCTCCCGTGCACGAGAAACATGAAGAACTTTGCCTACTTGTGTCTTGCTTTGCAGTGTAATTATATTGCCTTCAACGTTCCAGCGGATGGGTTCAAGCTAAAAACCTATCACTTACTAAATCTTTTGGACTGTGTACGGCACAATATTAATTAGTCATCGTCAGTTGTTGATTTGTCCTATTCTCATTGTATAATGAATTATGATGGCTGTTTGTTAGCCATTTGCATACTATGCATACTCTCTCTCTCTCTTTCTTCATTTAGAGAAGAAAGAGAGTATATATATATATATATATATATATATATATATATATATATATATATATATATATATATATATATATATATATATATATATATATATATATATATATATATATATATATGTGTGTGTGTGTGTGTGTGTGTGTGTGTGTGTGTGTGTGTATATACATATGTGTGTGTATATACATATGTGTATATATGTTCCACTGCTTTAATCTACTATAATACGCACAGCGCAACATGAAAACTGTAGGAAAAATGAGAGTGATGAAGTAAAAGTTTATGGTAGGGCTGGGAAGTCAAACCAATTTATGGCGCTCTTCAAAACTATTTAAAACATAAGAATGAACTTTTGCATCAACAGTCATGATGACAGCAACCACCGTAATGACACCAACAACAACTGCAGATGGACATCCAACATCCACAACAACACCTCCAACTACGACAACAGAACTACCAACCACTACAACAGCACCTCCGACCACCACAACCACACCACAAACCACTACAACAGGACCCCGGACCACCACAACAGGACCACTGACCACCACAACAGCACCACCAACTAATGCAACAATTCCACCAAGCACTACAACATCACCTCTGACCACCACAACAACACCATCAACTACCAACACAGCACCACCAACAACTACAACTGTACCTCCAACCACTACAACAGAACCTGCGACTAGCACAGTGGCACAACAAACCACCACAACAACTGTATATCCAAGCACTACAACAGCACCTACGGCCACTACAACAGCACTACCAACCACTACAACAGCACCACTGAAAACCACACTAACAACACCAACCACTACAACAGCACCTCCAACCGCCACGACACCACCAACCACGACAACAGCACCTCCGACCACCACAACAGCACCGACAAGCACTACAACAGCATCACCGACCACAACAACCGCAGAACCAACTACGACAACAGTGTCTCTGACCACAACAAGGACAACCCCAACCACTACGACTGTACCACCAACCACTACAACAGCACATCCAACCACCACTACAACACCAACACCAACCACTACAACACCAACACCAACCACTACAACAGCACCTCCAACCACCACTACAACAACACCACCAACCACTACAACAACACAAACCACCATTACACCAACAACCGCTACAACAGCACCTCCGACCACAACAACAACACCACCAACCACAACAACGACAACCACCATTACAACAACAGCAACCTCCGCTACAACAGCACCTCCAACCACCACTACAACAACAGCACATACCACTACAACACCACCACCAATTACTACAACAGAAACTCTAACCACCACTACAACAACACCACCAACTACTACAACAGCACCTCCAACCACCTCTAAAACAACAGCACATACCACTACAACACCACCACCAACCACTACAACAGCACCTCCAACCACCACTACAACAACACCAGCAACCACTACAACACCAACACCAACCACTACAACAGCTCCTTCGACCACAACAACGACAACACTAACCACTACAACAGTACCTCCAACCACAACACCACCACCAACCACTACAACAGCACCTCCAACCACAACTACAACAACACCACCAACCACTACAACACCATCACCAACTACTACAACAGAAACTCCAACCACCACTACAACAACACCACCAACCACTACAACAGCACCTCCAACCACCACTACAACAACACCACCAACAACAACAACAACACCATCCACCACTACAACAACACCACCAACCACTACAACAGAAACTCCAACCACCACTACAACAGCACCTCCAACCACCACTACAACAACACCAACCACTACAACAGCAACTCCAACCACCACTACAACAAGACCACCAACCACTACAACAGAAACTCCAACCACCACTACAACAACACCACCAACCACTACAACAGCACCTCCAACCACCACTACAACAACACCACCAACCACTACAACAACACAAACCACCATTACACCAACAACCGCTACAACAGCACCTCCGACCACAACAACAACACCACCAATCACAACAACGACAACCACCATTACAACAACAGCAACCTCCGCTACAACAGCACCTCCAACCACCACTACAACAACAGCACATACCACTACAACACCACCACCAATTACTACAACAGAAACTCCAACCACCACTACAACAACAGCACATACCACTACAACACCACCACCAATTACTACAACAGAAACTCTAACCACCACTACAACAACACCACCAACTACTACAACAGCACCTCCAACCACCTCTACAACAACAGCACATACCACTACAACACCACCACCAACCACTACAACAGCACCTCCAACCACCACTACAACAACACCAGCAACCACTACAACACCAACACCAACCACTACAACAGCTCCTTCGACCACAACAACGACAACACTAACCACTACAACAGTACCTCCAACCACAACACCACCACCAACCACTACAACAGCACCTCCAACCACAACTACAACAACACCACCAACCACTACAACACCATCACCAACTACTACAACAGAAACTCCAACCACCACTACAACAACACCACCAACCACTACAACAGCACCTCCAACCACCACTACAACAACACCACCAACAACAACAACAACACCATCCACCACTACAACAACACCACCAACCACTACAACAGAAACTCCAACCACCACTACAACAGCACCTCCAACCACCACTACAACAACACCAACCACTACAACAGCAACTCCAACCACCACTACAACAAGACCACCAACCACTACAACAGAAACTCCAACCACCACTACAACAACACCACCAACCACTACAACAGCACCTCCAACCACCACTACAACAACACCACCAACCACTACAACAACACAAACCACCATTACACCAACAACCGCTACAACAGCACCTCCGACCACAACAACAACACCACCAACCACAACAACGACAACCACCATTACAACAACAGCAACCTCCGCTACAACAGCACCTCCAACCACCACTACAACAACAGCACATACCACTACAACACCACCACCAATTACTACAACAGAAACTCTAACCACCACTACAACAACACCACCAACTACTACAACAGCACCTCCAACCACCTCTACAACAACAGCACATACCACTACAACACCACCACCAACCACTACAACAGCACCTCCAACCACCACTACAACAACAGCACATACCACTACAACACCACCACCAATTACTACAACAGAAACTCTAACCACCACTACAACAACACCACCAACTACTACAACAGCACCTCCAACCACCTCTACAACAACAGCACATACCACTACAACACCACCACCAACCACTACAACAGCACCTCCAACCACCACTACAACAACACCAGCAACCACTACAACACCAACACCAACCACTACAACAGCTCCTTCGACCACAACAACGACAACACTAACCACTACAACAGTACCTCCAACCACAACACCACCACCAACCACAACAACAGCACCTCCAACCACCACTACAACAACACCACCAACCACTACAACAGCACCTCCAACCACCACTACAACAACACCACCACCAACAACAACAACACCATCCACCACTACAACAACACCACCAACCACTACAACAGAAACTCCAACCACCACTACAACAGCACCTCCAACCACCACTACAACAACACCAACCACTACAACAGCAACTCCAACCACCACGACAACAACACCACCAACCACTACAACAGAAACTCCAACCACCACTACAACAACACCACCAACCACTACAACAGCACCTCCAACCACCACTACAACACCAGCAAGCACTACAACACCACCACCAACCACTACAACAGCTCCTTCGACGACAACAACGACAACACTAGCCACTACAACAGTACCTCCAACCAAGACATCACCACCAACCACTACAACAACACCTCCGACCACCACTACAACACCATCAACAACCACTACAACAGCACCTCCAACCACCACTACAACAACACAACCAACCACTACAACAACACCTCCAATCACCACTACAACAACACCACCAACCACTACAACACCATCACCAACCACTACAACGGCACCTCCAACCACCACCACAACAACATCACCAACCACTACAACACCACCACCAACCAGTACAACACCACCACCAACCACGACAACAGCACCTCCAACCACCACTACAACAACATTACCAATCACTACAACAGCACGTTCGACCACGACATCGACAACACCAACCACTACAACAGCACCTATGACCATGACAATGACAACAACAACCACTACAACAGAACCTCCAACCACCACTACAACAACACCACCAACCACTACAACAGAACCTCCAACCACCAATACAACACCACCAAGCACTACAACAACATCACCAACCACTACAACAGCAACTCCAACCACCACTACAACACCACCACCAACCACTACAACACCACCACCAACCACTACAACAGCACCTCCAACCACCACTACAACACCACCAACCACTACAACAACACCACCACCAACCACTACAACACCACCACCAACCACTACAACAGCACCTCCAACCACCACTACAACAACACCACCAACCACTACAACAACATCAACAACCACTACAACAGCAACTACAACCACCACTACAACACCACCACCAACCACCACAACACCACCACCAACCACCACAACACCACCACCAACCACTACAACAGCACCTCCAACCACCACTACAACACCACCAACCACTACAACACCACCACCAACCACTACAACAGCACCTCCAACCACCACTACAACGCCACCACCAACCACTACAACAGCTCCTTTGACCACAACAACAAAAACACTAACAACTACAACAGCACCTACGACCATGACAATGACAACAACAACCACTACAACAGCACCTCCAACCACTACAACGGCACCTCCAACCACCACTACAACAACACAACCAACCACTACAACACCACCACCAACCACTACAACAGCAACTCCAACCACCACTACAACAACACCACCAACCACTACAACAACATCACCAACCACTACAACAGCAACTACAACCACCACTACAACACCACCGCCAACCACTACAACAGCACCACCAACCACTACAACAGCACCTCCAACCACCACTACAACGCCACCACCAACCACTACAACAGCTCCTTTGACCACAACAACAACAACACTAACCACTACAACAGCACCTACGACCATGACAATGACAACAACAACCACTACAACAGCACCTCCAACCACCACTACAACACCACCACCAACCACTACAACGACATCACCAACCACTACAACAGCAACTCCAACCACCACTACAACACCACCACCAACCACCACTACAACACCACCACCAACCACCACTACAACATCACCTCCAACCACCACTACAACACCACCAATCACTACAACACCACCACCAACCAGTACAACAGCACCTCCAACCACCACTACAGCAACACCAAAAACCACTACAACACAACCACCAACAACTACAACAGCAGCTCCAACCACCACTACAACAACACCACCAACAACTACAACAGCACCTCCAACCACCAGTACAACAACACCACCAACCACTACAACAACACCTCCAACCACCACTACAACAACACCACCAACCACTACAACAGCAACTCCAACCACTACAACAGCAACTCCAACCACTACAACAGCAACTCCAACCACCACTACAACAACACCACCAACCACTACAACAGCACCACCAACCAGTACAACAGCACCTCCAACCACTACTACAACAACACCAACAACCACTACAACACAACCACCAACAACTACAACAGCAGCTCCAATGACCACTACAACAACACCTCCAACCACTACAACACCACCACCAACCACTACAACAGCTCCTTCGACCACAATGACAACAACTACACCAACCACTACAACAGCACCTCTAACTACAACACCAACCACCACTACAACAACATCACCAACCACTACAACAACATCACCAACCACTACACCAGCAACTCCAACCACCACTACACCAACACCACCAACCACCACAACAACACCACCAACCACCACAACAACAACACCACCAACCACCACAACAACACCACCAACCACTACAACAACAACAACACCAACCACTACAACAACACCACCAACCACTACAACATCACCTCCAACCACCACAACAACAACAACACCAACCAATAAAACAACAACACCAACCAATACAACAACACCACCAACCACTACAACAGCACCTCCAACCACCACTACAACAATCCCACCAACCACTAAAACATCACCACCAACCACTACAACAGCACGTCCGAACACCACTACAACAACATTAACCACTACAACAGCACCTCCAACCACCACTACAACACCACCACCAAGCCCTACAACAGCACCATCAACCATTACAACAGCGAAAGGTGAGTCTAATTCCCTGGAAAATTATATAGCATATGATAATACACCGAGACTTAAACAGATACCATATGGCTGAATAGATCCTATAGTGTGTTAACACCATGCTTGTTAAATAACTGTCTAACATACCACACAGAGTGAATGGGTTAAATGCAGAGAGGAATTTCCCCACGGGGATCAATAAAGTATACATTATTATAATTATTAGAATTTCAATCCATAATGTTTTGGTCAAATTTTGGTCAAATTTTTAATACATTTTACAGAGTTGGTGTGACAAGGGGAGCATCATCACAGATATTTCTTTTTTTAGTAACAGTAGCATTTCTTTTTGATTAGGGTATTTTTTAAGACTTCCGCATTATAGAAAAAAGGCATCTGTCTGAAGCAGACCAGTTTTATAACTTGAAGGCAGACTCTCCCCAATGATTTGAAATGCTAAGGACTTTAAATAACAGTCTCTTGCATGAGAAACCTTGATTTTCGCTATTATCTATTATGAGCTATTATTCACAGCCAACTGTTTTGAAAACAGTCTTTTATTTAATATAAACTGTGAATATCACAGGATGTGCACTAAGTAAAACAATTACTGTAAGCTCATCTGTCGGTTCTGTGTGCACATCTGCCATCTACTTAGTATAACTTGGAGTTTCTTTTTCCTTTGCTGAGGCATGCGCTGTGCAGCAATTTGGAACCTTAACAGTTGCAGTTGCTGTGTTTGTCCACCAGGTGGCTCCAACTATTCACAAAGCACATCAATTTTGAGGAAATTCATTAAGCTATTTTCTAACTCTGTTACACAAAGACTCTGCTTAGTTTCACTTTCTGGCTGCAGGTCCTAGTTTTGCAAAAGCATGTCGTTTCCTGTCAGTACTTTTAACTCAAACTCAAAGCTCTCTTATATATAAAACAATATAATCAGCAGATAAGCTTCAAAATATATATTTCAAATCTCAACACTAACTTTAGTTACCTTGGGAATTCCTTGGTTAACATGTTTGGTAATTCAGCAATAAAGCTGCATTTAAGTTTACTTTTGCCTGTGTGTCTGCATTTTGTGCCCTTACTTTGCCTGCGTCACACAGTACATGACAATGGGATGCGCCTCCCTGGCCAGCCAACAACGTTGTCCTTTTCGGGTATAGTTAGCAATGAAATTAACATACACTATTCTCACTGTGAGAATTTCAGTCAGTGAATATAAATTCAACCTTATCTCACAACATAGCAAATGGAGATTCTCGACTGTGCGTTTGTGGAGATAACATGTCAAGTAGCCTCCCCTACTCACAGAATGGATATTCAGAATAACCAGACTGATATTTTGTGGGCCATCATATCCACTACATCATGTTATGAGGGGAAAAAATGCCCCAAGCCACCAGGGCAGCAAAACAGCTAATCCCAGTTTCTCATGGAAGGACAGTCTTATGGCAGTAGCCAAATACAAGAAGCTTTTTCCCTGGATTTTGAGGGGGACTGAGAAACATGGAGAAGCACTGCTTACTTCACATGTCCAAAGAAAGCTGTTAGTTGCAGCCTACCTCAATCTATAGCTACCACACTCGTGTCAGAGGCAGACCACTTTCAGACTGCCGTAACTGAAAGTCACTATGAAGTGGCAGCTGAAGTGGTAAGGGCATTAATGTGTTTACTTCATGTTCGCTGCTTACCTAGCAGAGCTATCCAAGGACATGGCATCCAAACCTGACTGGAATCTGTAGGAAGAAATCACTGAGTTTACTGATATTTGCCTCCATGCGTAGCACTGTGCCGTCCAAACCATAGGTAAATCTATGGGGATGATGGTGTTGCTATTAAACCCATCAGAGATAGATTATGTGTCTTTTTATGAGCAATATCAGTTTGCTGATCCTGATCCAGTTGCTGTAGAGTCTTCCAGTTTGAGTCTGATGGGCCAGGCTTGCCATCCGATATTGTGTGTGTGAATGTTATCTGCAGCCATCACACATTCAAAAAGAGAAAGGACTGGGGTTAACCCAGGCCTTGTCCGACATGCAGATAGCTCTTTTGATGAAAAAACATGGGCTGCACAACAGAGCATGAAGAAAACAAATCATTTACAGCAAAAGAATTATGACAAAGAAAAATAATAAACAGTTCCTGCCTCTTCAAAGAAAGGAAAACGATGTTCTAGTTGAACTGGTTAATTCATTAACTGGCTTTGCTCATATATTCCAGTCTTCATTTTCCAAATGTATCAATTTCTGTGTGCATATCACATGATTTGACCAGAAGAAAGACGTCACCATCTCCAGTTCATGCATATTCATTCTTGCATAGGTATTGGTATTATATTCAGAAAACATTGCAAATTATATTGATTAGACATATTTTTAATAAAGTTAAAATAGTAAAACAGCCCTCTGGCTGGACTCATACCCGTATTTGTGTGACATAAATAACAAGTGGGCTTTTTTTTCTTCTAACAACACCGAGCAGGTAAAGCTGTAAAGGTTTTCCCGCATACATCTTGGTCACTTTGTCTGTTTAACACCTGCTGCTGATTTAGAAAGCACACCTATATTAACCGGTGATACACTTCTGAGAATGGAGGGGGAAAAAGTATCTTTTTGGGGGTATTTTTTGTGATTTGTGTGTCAACCACAGAGGACATACATAAAAAGATCCTCTCAGGAGGATAGTCACAGTTTAGTTTAGGTAGCTGCCTGCTAATAATTACAAATGATGGTTTCTGTGAAAAACAAATCATTAACTTGATAGCCATCAATTGACATTCATGCCCTTGTGCACTCACTTTGCTAAAACCCTATGTGCCCAAGGTGTTTGCATCATCTGATCTATTACCTTAAAAGCATTCTCCCTGCCCCCTTTTTCTTCTTTTGAAGAAATAAACTGGTGACTATAATGCAGCCGCTGCCCCCCCCTCCTCCCCTCCTCCCCAACCTGGAGCTCCATTTAAAGTCACTGATCATCTCCAAGTGCTCTATGGTAAACAGAAGCAGGTCAGCTGTCTGAGGAAATCATACATATAACTGAGCAGGCAATTAAACTGTGAATATCACCAGGTAACATGGGTGTGTTTTTAAAAATCAGCAGCAGGTGTTAAAAAGTGCCTGTATGCAGATAAAGTTAAACTCCAGTTGCCATTGAGCTGCTCAGTGGTGTTAGAAAGAGAATATTAGCTAGAATTACGTCACAGAGAAACACGGAAAATAGTTCAGCCAGAGGGCTGTTTTTCTATTTTAACTTTACTTAAAATATTTTTAATCACCATAATTTGCATTGTTATGTGAAGATGATATTAACACCAGTGCACATATGCATTTGCATGAACTGGAGATGGCAACCTTCTTTTTCTGCAAGGTCTATTCTTCTGTTGTATTACTGTTATATTGGTAACCAGGCTTACAGTACACAAGCTACTTAAGGTGTGTTGTTCTGCTAAGGTCGTTCCACTCACCAGCTAGTTAGAATTGGTGGAATGAGACAAATGTTTGTGAGGAAAACACAGGGAGGTGCATCCCATAGTGAGACGTCTCACTTATGCTACTCTGAGAACTGAGGTTATGCAAGTAACATAAAGTTTTTACCGGTTTCAGCAACAGATTGAATGAGATTTTTAAAATGAAATTGTTACAAAAAAATACTTTATCTTTACATTGTCCTTTTGCCAATGGCAACACATTTGTTTCTTAAAATACAAAAATATATATGGGTTTCAGCTGTAAATTAAATCAGTACTTTCAGGTTATTAATTAATCATATTGTCCTAAAAGAACCAGAAGTGTCTCACAAAGTGAGACTGAATTGCATTTAAAAAAATGTATATTCTTTATATTATTTTATTATTGACTTCTAAATGCAATGTTTTCAAACTCTAAAGCCCTGCAAGCACTGGCACATATGAAGATGAGGATAACTACCTACGGAGAGGTCAGCAATGCAACCATCATTAAACTTATTGAAGAGGTATGCCTATAAAATTATATTATTATATTCATATAATATATTTAAAATTTGTTTTCTTTGTGGATTATTTAAACTTGCTTTTGAAACTGAAGTAAATATTTAGATGTTTAGTCTTTGTGTTTTCTCTCTTTTTAGTTTTTTAGCAACCAGATCCTGAATGGAACAGCCCACAGTCTCTCTGTGACAAATATTCAACAAGTGAGAGTTGGCCCATAAAAGCTTTGCATGGACAGAAGTCAAAAGTGACTGAATAAAGACAACAATTCAAGGATGTACTTGGTTTAACATAATGTGAAGCAGCAGTATGACTGAACTGTCATACTGCCTCTTCACATGTCTTGAAATAAAGCAAGCCATCAATTTACAATTCAAGAAAAGAATTTCTGAGTAAAAAAGAAGATTAAATTACAACCAGCTTTGTAATTCCACACCTTTGCCTGTATTTTACATAAATATGAGAATTGGAAATGTGCTCTTGGTGTGAGTGTCAACTTGAAAAGTATAATAGAAATCTCAAACCAGGAAATTTGATCTGTCACAGATTTGTAAGAGGCGTTATCAGTTCTTCAGCTCGAGAAGCAGAGGTCACTCTGACAAGCCTGGTAACCAAAAACTGTAAAGCTGGCTTCTTGCTTATATAGACAAAGAAAAGTGAGTGAAGCATACCAAGTGCATGAATACTGTCCCTCAAATCGGGAAAATCAATTGTCTGTCAGATATTACTGGCAGAACTTGTTATTATGAGTGATTCTGTTGTACTCAAGGTCACCTTTCCAGTTCATTGGCAAGACAGAATTTGAAAGCATTCCTTTGTATTTTACTTTAAAGAATAACTAAAATTTGGAGGATGTACAACATACTGTGTGTTCAGAGAAACTCTGAGAAAGTTTCTTTCATGCAAGCCAACATTGTTGAGTGATTGTTTAAATGTCTTATTTGGCAAACTCCCTCTCTTGCCATTCAAATGTCAGGTGCATTTTAATGTTGGGAGAAAATGTTTTGTTTTGTTTTTGTTTTATAGCAATAAATCTATGCAACATATGCATGTTATATTATACTATTATTTTTGCACTAAAATTCTGTAGTGTAATGTAAACTTGTCTTTATAAGTAACCCAAAATTAGCTGTAATGCATTCCTGAGTAATGTGTTACTCTAATCATATTGCACTTTTTAGTCACATGGCAATACAATGTGTTACTGTGCTAAATTAAATAATCACATTACAGCTAATTTTGGGTTATTACTTACTTTGCAAAGGGTTTTTGGTCGTTTGCAGGGACAGATAGATAGAAAGCATCAAATATGTATTTTTCTTCCGGTGCACTGGCACTACCATCAGCTGATGTCAGTTAATGTTTGGCGTTAAATGCTCCAGCTGAGAAGTATAATGTGCAATAACAAATGTGTTACGTCCCCCCCACCATGGTGGAGGCAAAGGTAGGAAGGAGACAGCAACACTGGACAACCACAATCAATCATAACCTAGTGTGACTAACAGTTTAAAACCTGCAACCAGTGTATAGGGTACCCCAGCTTACCTGTCCAGCCTCCCACCACACACAATACAAAGAAGCCTGTTCGCAAATGTTTGTCATAAAGCAGCAGCCAGCAGCTGGCCAGGGAGCTGCTCATTTGTAGTGATCCTCAGAGAGTGATTGGCCAACTGTGCCCAGACCAGCCAATAGAAACATGCCAATCAACTTTGAACTGGCCAATAGGTGGAGACTTGACACCTTAAAGATAAAAAGAACACCAAAAGTAAAGCCACATCTCTTGGCACGTAACACCCCCACCCTTTAAGAACTAAACTCAGGGTTTGGTGACATCTCTAAACGGCACGGGAGACAGCGTCTGCTACAATGTTTTCTGACCCTTTATTGTGATGGATATTGAGGGGATAATTCTGAATAATCAGTGACCAACGCATAAGCCGCTGGTTGCGATTATACATTCTAGAGAGGAAAACTAAAGGGTTTTGATCTGTGAATACTTGAACTGAACTCTGACATGACTCTATATAAACTTCAAAATGTTGCAAGGCCCACAACAAAGCAAGTGTCTCCTTTTCAATGGTAGAATACCTGAGCTGATGTTTATCAAACTTCCGAGAGAAGTAACTCACAGGATGGTCAATGCCCTGGGTATCCTCCTGGAGAAGCACCGCTCATGCACTAACTGTGCTGGCATCTATTTCCAGTTTGAATGGTAAAGAGAAGTTAGGAGCAGACAAAACGGGGGTGCAACAAAGTAAGCCCTTAAGGCTTTCGAAAGCCTGCTGGCAACTCTCAGGCCAAATAAACGGCTTTGAGGGACTGGTTAAGTCAGTGAGAGGGGCAGAAACAGAAGAGAAATTCTTACAAAATCGTCGGTAATATCCTGTCATCCCAAGGAAACGCCACAGTTCTCTCCTGGTGGTTGGTTGGGGGAACTCCCTAATCGCAGTGACTTTGGCATCTGCAAGGCACACTTTTCCTAGACCAACTTGCTGGCCAAGGTAGAGGACACTGCCTCTAGCAAAATCACATTTGGCAAGGTTCAAAGTGAGAGATGCATTTTCCAGGCTAATAAAGACTTCTTTCAATGTAGCCATGTGGGTTGACCAGTCACTGCTATACACAACGATGTATCCAAGTATGCTCTGCAGTTGGGGATGCTTCCCAACACTTTATTGACCACTCTGTGAAATGTTGCAGGGGCATTGCACATACCAAAAGACATAACTGTGTACTGCAGGAAGTGGTCAGGAGTGACAAAAGCTGAAATGTCAGATGCTTGCTGTGTCAAAGGCACTTGCCAATACCCTTTTAACATATCAAGTTTAGTGATGTATTTTGCAGGCCCAATTTCATCAATGCAGTCATCGATTGAGGTAAGTGATGTGCATCTGGGACAGTGACAGAGTTCACCTTTCAGAAGTCAGTACAGAATCTTGGGTTTCCATCTGACTTCGTGTCTAGGAGACATGGTGAACTCCAAGAGCTGGAGCTTGGAACTGCGAATCCATTCTGAAGAGAGATACTCAACTTCCTGTTTTATGATTTCCCTCTTTGCTGGACTAACCCGATAAGCACAATGTTTGATTGGTGTAGGGTTAGTTAGCACCACATCATGTTTTATGGTCAGAGGGCCCGGTGGCGCCAGTGTCCGGCAGCCTCGCCTCTGTCAATGCGCCCCAAGGTGGCTGTGGCTACAATGTAGCTTGCCATCACCAGTGTGTGAATGTGTGTGTGAATGGGTGGATGACTGGATATGTAAAGCGCTTTGGGGTCCTTAGGGACTAGTAAAGCGCTATATAAATACAGGCCATTTACTATTTACCATTTATGACAGTGGTTTGGGACGGGATGTCATCGAACAGAGATGGGAATCCCAATATGAGTGTTATGATATCATTGCTCTGTTCAGCAGGAAGGTGGGACAGGTATTGTGATAGTGTTGACAATATCACAGAATTACCTAATCGAGCACTTTGAGGCTCAGCACCCCGTAACACCAACCCATCTTCATCTGAAGTAATCTCCACCTTGGACACAGAAACCATCGGGGATGTAACCACTTGCTCTTGGACCACAGTGCCATCTGTGGAAGGTTCACGAGAGTTGTACAGCTTCATCATGTTGACATGACACACCCGAGTAGGACGTCTGCGATCCGGGTTATGAATAATGTAGTTGGTCTTGTTGAATTTTCTCTCTACAACATAAGGACCAGAGAATTTAACGGAAAGAGAGGAGCCGGGCACCGGAAGGAGAAGGAGCACTCTGTCACCTGGCTGGGATGAACGGTCAACAGCCCGCTGATCAAAGTGTCTCTTCATTTTCGCTTGTGAAGTGGCTAGTACATTCCTTGTTAAGGAATAAGCCCTCTTTAACCTGTCATTTAGTGTTTTGACATACTCTGGAAGGCTTT
Organism: Maylandia zebra; assembly: GCF_041146795.1. Lineage (NCBI taxonomy): Eukaryota > Metazoa > Chordata > Actinopteri > Cichliformes > Cichlidae > Maylandia > Maylandia zebra. Next base: position 9,557,897 of record NC_135183.1, read on the forward strand.
TGGTGTTATCCACCAGATTAGCCAGCCTCTTTAAAAACCTTTAAAGGACCCCTCATCTCACGCCTAAACACAAGTTCACTGGGACTAAATCCCAGAGATTCTTGGGTTGCTTCACGACAGGCAAATAAAACAAGAGGAACACTTTCATCCCAGTCTCGTTGAGAACTATAACAGTGTTTCCTTAACATGGACTTCAAAGTCTGATGAAACCTCTCTAGCGCCCCCTGACTTTCAGGATGGTAAGAACTCGAGGTTATGTGTTCAATGCCTAATGTTTTCCGGGCTTGGGCAAATACTCTAGACTTAAAGTTAGTGCCTTGGTCTGTTTGCACAACCTTAGGCAGACCAAAGGTTGAAAAGAATCTCAACAGCGCTTTGACAACAATCTGAGCTGTAATCCTCCGTAGTGGGATTGCTTCAGGAAACCTAGTTGAAACGCACATGACCGTCAACAGAAACTGGTTTCCAATTTTAGATTTAGGTAGAGGCCCCACACAGTCAACAATCACTTTTTGAAATGGCTTCTCTACTACTGGGATAGGACAGAGAGGAGCTGGTGGGATTATTTGGTTTGGCTTGCCAGTCATTTGGCATACATGGCAAGTATGGCAGTATTGAACAACATCAGATTTCAGTCCTGGCCAGAAGAAATGTTTCAGAATTCTGCTGTATGTCTTGTTAACCCCCAAATGTCCTGACCATGAATGGCCATGTGCTAAGGACAATACCTGGGTACGATAGGCAGTAGGTACAACCACCTGATAAACTGCAGACCAGTCTGCGTCTTCTGAGACCTCACTCGTAAATCTGCGCATCAGTAGACCTTCATCTGAAAAGTAAGCAAGCTTTTTCTTCTTGGCATCCTGTTGACTGAGGATAGAAGAATGACACTTGGACAGGGTTACATCATTTTTCTGTGCAGTAATGAACTCCTCTCAGGAGATTGGCAAATTCAGGATTGGTTGTGTTTTGTCAGCAGGTGGAACTTTGGCCTGAACCTTAGATCCAGAGGTAAATGTGATCACGTCACCAAAGGGATCTGACGTCATAAAGGAATCGGCCAAGTCAGGGCCATACTTTTTTGTCTGGGCCCTCGTAACTATACAAGCTGGAAAAATGGCAGGCTGGTCTTTGGCTGAGTCAGAGTCCAGACTCAGCTCGGGTCTGTCTAACACTTCAGGAACGGAAGTGTTAGACAAGCATCCTAGGTAATGACTTTGCCTCCAGCAAGGTCATTACCTAGGATGAAGTCAATACCTGGGATAGGTAATGCAGAACGAATAGCCACTTTAACAATCCCACTGACTAAGGAAGACTGAATGTGAATAGTGTGCAAAGGGGCAGATACAAATCCAAGTTCTACTCCCTGGACAATGACAGTAGACTGGCTGAGCGCAAGGCTGTGGGCCTATCTGGATGGGAAATAGGGGTAAAAACATTCTTATGTGTTAACACAAACTCATCGGCCAACACGGCTGCTTTTGACATTGATGTCACCTTCTGTTCATTTAAGAACATTATGAGTCTCTCAGGTAATGAATTTTTAAAATCCTCCAGTAGCATTAACTCGCGCAGAGACTCATAATCATCCCCAACTCCGTTAGCAGCACATCATTTATCAAAAAGAGCCCCTTTTTCATGTGCAAACTCCACATATGTTTGACTGCTGGTCTTCTTGTGGTTCCTAAATTTCTGCCTGTAGGCCTCAGGTACCAGTTCATAGGCACGTACAATTGTTTCCTTCAACACTTCATATTTCATGCTCTGCTCTAGCGAAAGTGAAGCTACTACCTCCTGAGCTTTGCCCACTAATTTACACTGAAGTAAAATAGGCCATGTCTCTTGGCCAGTTCAGAGCAGTAGCTACCTTTTCAAAAGCATTGAAATATGAATCTACCTCAGTCTCACGAAAGGTAGGTACCAGAGCAATATTTTTGCTCATATCAAAACTTTCTGGGGACACTTTTGGGATTTCTTTAGTGGCATGTGTTTTCTGCCCTGATGACACCTTCAGTGCTTCTACTTCAAGCTGCTTTAACCTGATTTCTTTTTCAGCTTCTATCGCAAGCCTACGGATCTCCAGCCGGAGATCATAATCTGCTTTACGCACCTTCAACTTCTCCTGTGCCTCCAACTGTAAACATAATAAGCGAACCTTAAGCTTTGCATCCCTGCTAGATGTTTGGGATTCTGGAGTGAAAGGCTTAAAGCGAGGCAGAGTTTGGGGAGCCACATCTGATTTAACTTGGGCAGCCGGAGGTGTAGCAAGTAGAGCTTGCTCTTCAGTTCTCTCTGGAGAAGCTGGATTAGCAGAGGGTCCAGGGGAAGCTAAGGGGTCCTGAGAAGGTACCTCAGTTGTAGCAGGGCTAATTAAGATACCGGACGAGCCCCCACTTGTGTTACGTCCCCCCCACCATGGTGGAGGCAAAGGTAGGAAGGAGACAGCAACACTGGACAACCACAATCAATGAAGGAGGAAGACAACAGAACAGTTAAGAATCAGGCAGGATTTATTGGTTGCTTGCCTTGATAGTCAAACTTAACAAAAGAAAAGAGGTGGTTGATAGTTATTGAGATGACAACCATTGACAATCCCCTCAGAGAGTGTAAGCCGCAGAAGGTCATTGCAGAAAAGCTGCCTGTTTACATAGTGCTGTATCAAAGCATACCAAATAAACTGAAATGGAAAAATATGGTGGGAAAAAGTACACAAGCATCAGGGATCATTGCAGTCTGGAGAGAATGGTCAAGAAAAATCCATCCTTCTTTTGATATAGGATAAATTTGAATAAAAATGAACTAATGCCTATACGTGTGAGTAACTCCTCATGGCTAAAAAAACCTCCCGTTTAGTATAAAGAGGTATTCAGGTTACAAAGTGCTATTCCTCTCTATTATTAAATTCTAACTTCTCTCCCTTAATATCTGAGCTTCAGTCAAGTATACAGTTTTGGAACATGCACATCAGGGCCGTGCAGAGAGGTTTAAAGGGGCGGGTGCTCAAAGTTAAAAAGGGGCACATTGAACCAGGTTGAATAACAACAACACACATTCATCAAGAATCTAATATGGGAAGGGCAGGGCTGTGTTGATCTGAGACTGTAGACATTAAAAAGTCCATAGGAGAGATGGTAGCTGATTAAACAAGTGTCATGAGATAATAACAAAATGCAAAGATTGGTGACAGCGCTTGGAACCATAAGGCAACAAAAAACTGTGAGAAATAATTTAGGCTCTGCCTGTGAATCACTCTTTGCTTCTCTTCTTCCTTCCATCCCATCATTTCATATATCACTCTCCACTTGCTGTCTATCTGAGAACAAGGCACAACTTGTTATTGCAATAAACTATAATCTAATTATCCACACCTAACAACTCTTGCACTTAATCTAAAATAAAATGATGACAGAAAAATGTTATAGCACTGCCTTTAGTAGCCTCACACAGCTCCTGCTGTTTCCTCCTCATGTCCTTACCAGGCATGTCTGGACAATGTTATATCATGAGTAATAATTTTTAAAAAATCTATATACATAAAACACACACATGCACGCGCACACAGTGACATTTTAGACCTTCTTCAGAATACTGTATATACTATGGGCATCACGGTGCTGATCCAGAATCCTTACATTATTATTTATTACTAGAGCTACAATAATAAAGCAATGGGGAGGGGGGAGTAATAAATATGAAATAATGTATTTATGATGATTCCATTTGTTTCACTATCCACTCTGTGCAGGGGCAAAGCTTATTACATTTTTAAACTGTAGAGATACAATCATTTTACTGCTGTAAAATCCAAATTTTGGCTTATTTAAAATATAAATCTAATATAATCTGCTTCTTAATGTATGTTCTTTAAAATACAGTGTGTGTTTTTTAATATATTATAATTACAATAATGCATAATTATGTGGACATGCATATTAGATCGTTTTTTAGTGAAATATAATCCCTCCAGAAAGGCAGGAAAAGCCCTGTAACTTGCTTTAAAACTAAATATGTTCCCTAAAACGGTGACAGAGCTACAGACCCATGACAGCCTTACACAGGTAGCCAGCAGCTATGACCAGCACTACTTGTGCAGTTAATAAAAGGACAGGTAATGTTTGTCACGCTGTTGCACACACAGCACGCTCGTTTGTTTCAGTTCGTCAGTTGCAACAAGACAGCTTGCCAACGTGTACGTAATAAGCTAATACTCCTGTGTGCTACACACTACAGTGTACGCTGTACACCTACTTACTGGTTTTGTCGCATCAGTCTGTGTCTCTGAGTTAACTTGTGTTTCTCCTACAGCTCCGGACCGCTAAAAATGCGCGTGCTCTTTGTGAGCTCGTTCTCGTCTCGTAACCAGCGCGTTCTGCCGTCAAGGGCGATCATTGGTTAAATGTGATCATGTGACTGATGCAAGCCAGATCCTTTTATTTAGCAAAACTGTGATTAATAGTTAAATATTATTGTTGAGGGGCACAGACAAGACTCCACACGCACACACACATAAAAAAAAATAATAATTTTTTTTTAAAAGTTGCCTTATCAAAAGGGCACTTTGGGCACCCATCAGGGAAGGGGCGGGTGCTCAAGCCCCACCTCTGCACGTGCCTGATGCACATTGGTAGAGTTTATGCTATAAAGATGATAATTTTGCCTAAGTGGTTATATTTATTTCAAAATCTCCCTGTGTTTCTTCCTAAATCATCCATTGCGTGTTTCGGTCTGTGTGTTTCCTGTTTTATTTTGATAGTTCCTTGTCCCATGTTCAGTGTTTTCAGTTTTCCTTCTTCCCTGTCTTGTTATGTGTGATTACTCCCAGCTGTGCTCTCCTCTTGTCTCATTCCCTCGTTCCTCCTCTGTATTTAGGGCCTTTGTTTTTCTCCGTCTGCTGTTGCGTCGTTACCCCACATTGCTTGTTTTTCCTCCGTGCTTCTGGTAATTTCTAGTTCTCTGTTCCTGGCATAGTTTCCTAGTTTGAGTTATGTGTTTCTATTTTTTTTAGTTTTATGTTTAGATATTTTGATACTGCAGTAAGGATGTCTCCCTTGGTTCATTCCTTTGTTTGGGACCAATCCCTCCTGCCATACCGCGCTACATGACAAACTGGTTTGAAGGAAATGGTCACCTTGCGATTAAAGGTAATAACATAACATATAAAAAGACTCGAGTATAATTAAAGGCCCTTCATTCAAAGCATTACTGAAGGTAATATGTATGATTAACATAAGGTAAATGAACAACAAAAAACAGAAATTGCCTTGTTTAAGTATATTTCTGATTCATAGTACATTAATTTACATGTCTTCTAATGTATATACTGCTGAGTTGTTTAATCTATTATTTTGCATCGTAATTGTAATCTATAACATCAATTGTGCATGGTAAATGTAGTGTGGAAAAATATCATTTATGCCACTGAGGTGTGGTGTTGTTGAAGTACATGCACATAATTTTCATCAATCAAATTTGTGTTTAAATAGAGGTCACTATAATTTGCTACTAAATAATGTGAATAAACATGCTGGACTGTAACGCTTTCTGATCTCTTAAGATTCATTTTGATGGCAACTGCAAGTTGATTAGGTGGCGCTTGGACCTGCATTGCTGTGTTGATGGCTTCAGCCAAACTATTATATACTTACTTGAAAGACTAAACTCAGAGTTGTATGAAGACACATAAATATTTTTAACTTTTTGGATTCACTGAATGAGCTACATTATAGATTATACATTATGTTTATTTGACAAGGAACTTGACTGAGGCAGGCGAATTTGGAAATATTAAAACCTTGACAAGTTAATGCGCAATTTCAGGCAGCAATACACAGTAAGGAAAAGTATGGTCATGCATTTTTATTTTTCCAAGCGAGACTAAGACAAAAGAGAAACACGAAAAACTCATACAGCATAATGTGTTCATACTCTGTCAGACCTGGAAGTGTTACGTAATGCAATAATGAAAGGTCACTGGCAACCTAATGCAGTTAACAAACGTGTCGCCAAGAGGGAAACTACTGTAGAAAAGCAGTCATCTCCTCTATGAATAACTCAATGGAGCGTGCTGGGAAAAAGTCAGTAGGTGGCACCATAGTTGCTCTTGTTGCAAAGGCCAATATCTTCCGTAATTTGGAAAGTCCTTCTTATTCTGCAAAACAGAAAATGAAAACAATATGCTTTAAGGTATCTTTATATTATCTCACTTGGCCTAAATAAATTGCCAATGTGTCATGTCTGAGTTGTTTTCCTGAATGGACACAAAATGCAGACACGATGTCTAAGTTCATTGTGTTTATTTATAGTGAATGATTTGCAAATAAAGACAATTGAAACTTCAGAACGTTAGTGGTAGCAGGCAACTCCAAGACGTCTGATCCTCAACCTCCCAGTTACAAAAGATACCCGTCAACACAATTGCTTCTTCCTTTCACTTTAGTAACTCATGCGTTTCATCTTTCAACAGTCTCAAGGAACTATGTAAAAATGTTATTACAACTGAGAGGATACTTAAGGGGCAATGGAAGCTGTGGAGTCACCGTTATACAAGTATGTTATGTAATATAAAAATTTCAGAAATGTGTTTATTGTAAACTAAATTGCCAATTACTTTCTGCATCCTGGAAAAAAAATCTCTCCAGAAGGTAACAACCATCTGCTCAGCAGCTCTTCTGTTGCTAGATGAGATAGATGAAAAGATCATCCACCTAAATCAACATCTTCCTCATTTTTGCCTAATTTACCTGAGAATTGTATACAGATCATCAAGTTGTGATCATAAGATATCCTTTGGAGACATGCAAGGCTTCCTTCTGCACAGCAGCGTCTTTTATATTAAATTTGCACTGCTGTTTTTTTTTTGCTAATTTTGCTCCGGCAGTATCTGTTGAACTTGCACTTTTTCTGCACTAAAAACTGAAAATAAAACACAAAATTAAATACATCAACCACGTAATCATGTTACAGAATTTGAGAAACCGGTCATGGATAACCAGTTAATGCAATTTATGTGTCATACTCATCACAGAGGTTTAAAGCCAAAGTTTTATGTTGATTTGACATTTCTGGAAAGCTATAATCAAACTCAAATTCTGTGGGTTTGCTGCTCACATGTGACTCTCCAAGCTCACAATAATAGCTTGATTAAAATGCTTATCATCTGAAGAACTGCCAGAAAGAGATGCCATTAGAGTTAAATATGAAGAGTAATCTTCATCATTAACACTCATGGTTAACCCTTTAAGACCTACCATAGAACCAAGTCCGCCAGAGCTTATATTATATTTTTACATGGTGTGGTGCCATTTTTGGGAGCATTTGAAGTTGCTATACATCAATACAACAATTATAGCCCAGATTTTAATAATATGTATTCATTAAGTGCATAGTAATTACATAAATTGCAAAAAAGTGCAATAAACTACAAAAAAACTGAAAATCGTTTTTGCTTTTTTAACATATATTTCTAGTTAGAGAAATTTAAGAGGCTTATCCCTCAAAACTGTAAATACAAGAAAGTTGCACAAAATAGTTTCCTACCACAGGAAATTTATTTTGAGTGTCTTCATAGTTCTATTTTTGAAATATACCAATTTTTATATACTGCAGGAAAAACGAAAATAAATATTATACTGCAAATTTGCAAAAAAAGCAGCATATGCATCAAAATAAACTATTTCTAGCAGTGCAATATGAGTCCTAAGCATCCCAGAAACGACACAGAAAGTCATAAAGTCAAAGATAACTCTTAAAAAGACCAGTATAGGCCCTCAGGCCCTGATGGTAAAACGAACTACATTTCCGCGAAAATGATGTCACTTCCGGTTTCGGGCAGGTAATGGCGGACATGCAAAAGTTCGCGCTGACGTCTATTCCAACGTAGGAAGTGTTATGAACAGCTGATCGGATCGGCAAAGCGTGTTTCTGGAATATTATGTTTTTGTTGCTGCAAGTGCTTTTTATGCAGTTTATGCAAAGCTTTAAGTGGAAGGAAACCGTGACCGAGGACAAGCTGATGGCATAAGATGTAAGTACAACTCCTCCGGTTTCATATGCAAAAGAAATTATTGCGCTAGCTTACGTGGTTGCAGAGCTACCGGGATTTAAAAATAGTTACGCAAAACAGAGCGTGCCCGCTCCGACCGGCTCTAAAGGGTTAAAGGGCAGGGATAGCTCAGTAGGTAGAGTGGTGGCCCCATGATCGAAAGGTCAGGGTTTCGACTCCACTGAACGGCTACCCTGAGGTACCCCTGAGCAAGGTACCGTCCCTACACACTGCTCCTCGGGCGCTGCACTGGTGGTTGCCCACTGCTTCACTGGGTGAATGGGTTAAATGCAGAGAAACTATTTCACTATGGGGACTAACACATAACACATACACACATGGTAGGGATGTAATCACTTCTTGCCATGTAGGCTTGATCACAAATGCTGCTCCCATCACTTCCTTGCTTTGCTCTTCACCTTTTACCAACACTCCTGGCAATCCACTTGTTGCCAGTATCATTTTATTCATCACTGCTTGTGCCAGGGTCGTCACCTTTAACGTGACTTCTTCTGTTCAGTGTATCACAGACCTTAAAACGCTACTGGTGTATTTCATGTTTTAAATAATAATGATTTATATCTTTGGCTTCTTCATTTTGTAACACTCATTACACGAATACACACAGTATCAATAAACAATAGTATTTTGCTTGACATCCTCTCAAATGGGTTTAGCAAAGCTATCTTTGATGTGTTTCACGACAGTTTGGTTGTCCCAGGTCTTATGGAATTCAAAAGCACTGAGGATGTGCCCATGTTTGTGTAACCATGATTTTGAACCTTGTTTGCACACTACTTCCCATGATTGATTTGGAAATAGTGTTGTAAGTAAGCATTCTTGTTGAAATGGTCATGCTGCTGTTCCCTAGTTCTGAAATATAACTATTAGATATCATAAACAACACCAAGTGTCAACTAATAATGCTGAAATGCAGACAGCAGAACACTATCCAACCCTCTGCATGCAACACTTCCATAGACCAAATTGTTAGTTAGGTAAACAGAAGGGGTCATTTATGTATATAATTAAAAAAAGATTCCTCCCACAGTCCAAAGACATGCACTTTGTGGGGATAGGTTAATTGAACAATCTAAATTGCCCATAGGTGTGAATGCGGGAGTGAATGTGAGTGCGAATGGTTGTCTGTCTCTGTGTGTTAGCCCTGCGACAGACTGCCGACCTGTCCAGGGTGTACCCCGCCTCTCGCCCTATGACAGCTGAGATAGGCTCCAGCGCCCCCCGCGACCCTGAAAAGGATAAGCGGAACCAAATGGATGGATGGATGGATGGATGGAAGATATATTCCCCTCTTACCCCTGCGGGCAGTCTATCCTTCAGGCTCAGGTCCTCTATCAGAGGCCTGGGAGCTTGAGCGTCCTGCACACTATCTTTACTGTTCCTAGGACTGCACTTTTCTGGACTGACAGCTCAGATGTTGTTTCCGGGATGTGCTGCAGCTACTTGCCTAGCTTGGGAGTCACTCCACCTAGTGCTCCAATTCATGTAACCTGTTCTGCTGGGGCTACTTGCCTAGTAGCATTCCAACAGCACCCTATTTTCGTCCCTTTGTCACAGCCCGTGGCTCGGCATCCAGGGAGCCGTGGGAGGCTGCGGTGGCCACACCCTTGGGCTGGGCCGCCTCCTAACCACCTGCGTCTCATCTGAGGCAATCACCGGAGGACTACTTCAGCCAGCTCTGACGGCTTCTCCTCGCCAGTCCGTAAGTCTCCTCCCAGTGTGACCAGCATTCGGCGTGGAAGCCTGTGGCCTGCCTGTCCTCCTGCCTGACTGCCTCCCTCCCTAGGATTCCCTTCACGGGCGCCTCTCCCCTCCAAGCTCCACGGTCCTGCTCTACCTGTAAGCCTCGGCAACTTATGAAGTCTAGCTGTTCATTTCTTGACAACCTGCGTGCTGTTAACTGTGTCTCCCCTTTCTGTTGCAGTTTCCCCACAGTCCCGATTACGGCGCTCCTGGGCTCCACGCTCCTCGTTTACCCCCGTGGCATGAGCCTTAGTTTTTCATTTCCTTAGCTATGTTAAAAATATTCCTCAGTTAAATAAAACTTGTACATAGTTCTGAGCTGCGGTGTGCTGAGTCCGCTTTTGGGGTCCTGTTACCTGAACACTCCGTGTTCTGTGACACTCTTCCCCATCTTGTTCCAGTAGTCCACTTCTCATCAGGGTGCCTTGGTTCCTCAACACCTGACATGAACCTTGTTAATCCGGGTGACGTCCGAGCCAGTATGGCTTCTTATTTATTTTAACATATTTACTATATGATGTAACCATGACATACAGTCTATTACTTGAATTGTTGCGGCAAGCGGATCAGACTCAGGCACAGACTAGAATCACAAGTTAAAAGTTCTTTTATTTACACAAAAACACCAGGTGCAGAACATAGGTGGGGGAAAGCCAGGGGTTCCAGTGGTCCACAGGAAAGATTCGAGGAAGAGAAACCGATCCTTCTCACTCGTTCGCTCTGTTTGAGAGATCCCACACATGCCACTTCAAACTGCCCAAATCCACGCTTAAGGTTCCAAGGTTCGGGGAGTCTAAGCACAGAGTCATGAATAGGTACACACATGAACATACTAGAATTCACCAAGCTGGATTTACACTAACGTATCAAAACTCAAAGTCCAGCTCAGAGCCAGTGCCTTAAGAAGTTGCCCGAGAACATGATGTATCACCGGTGTGTGATTATGAGCAGGAGCATGGGCCAAAGAAGCAGAAGATAACAGTGAGCACCACCCAGGCAGAGCAATGAGAGAGAGAGAGCAAAACCAAAACAAAACATGTAGCCTTGCAGAGCCACCCGGGTAGACACGGGGGCCATGACATAAAACATATGTTTACTTTTTCTTTACCGTCAACACATGTTCCACCATTTTGATTTCAGCCTATAAATCTACACTGTATCCTAAATATTAATATATGTTCTAACATGAATTATCAGTCCAATTTATTATTTACTTACAGTAAATTAATAAAATGAGTATTAGAAAAACAAGTTTAGAAACATTCATATAATTTGAGAAATAAGCACACCAGTTCACCAACTTTGTTTCAACTTCACATCGTGGATCAAACGCGAGTTTGATAAGACTGTAGTTGTCCCTGTCTGACCTTTCTCATCATAGCTGAGAGCCTTATGTGAATAAAAATGATCAAAGTGTTAAAACAGAGATTTTCCCTATTTTCCAATAATAAAGCATTTTTATTCTTAATGAAACGTGTATGTGTAACTGAAGTAAGAGTATTTAAACTAAATGAAACATGTAGTAAATTATTATCACGTCTGACCAAATGTTTAAATGTGGTGGAATTTTCTCTCTGTTATAGAAAAGATGCAACTTTAAAAAGTGAAGTGATTTTAAAGTTCAAGGTTTAAACTCTGTTTTAAATTTAATTTTATTTATTGAATTTTATTGTTTTATTTATATTTTGATATTGCTAGGGATGATGCAATGATCGGGGACCATTCTTAATTTCGTTGTTCTCATGACAATGACAATAAAGTTTCTGATTCTGATTCTGATTCTTTAAATCACGTATGTGGAAAAAAGCTTTCTCTTCCCTTTTGTCTTCTGTGAAATCAGCAGTTCTGAAGCTTGGACTCAAGACATTGAAGGTTCCAGAGACACTAGACGGACTGACCCAGCCTGACCTTTGAACCTGCAAATTGGTTGCATGTTTTTCATTGTCCTCTCTGCTCATTTTTGCCATGTTAGATGGGGTTAACTCAGAAAGATTTACATTGTACTTTCACTGAATGCCCAGGGGATGCTGCTTTCCTGTTCTGTGATTGTAATCAACACAGTACATGGGGATAAGTGCATCTTCTGATCCAGTTGTGGTCATCCTTCCTCCGACCTCTCCTTACCAAAGATGAGAACAAAATCAGCATTAACTCAGAGTAGGTTAGTTAGATAAGTATAATTGAGGTGATTTGATCATTGTTTGTAGTTGAAGAGTCTGGGTGCTAAACTGGTTCACCAACTGAACACACTTGGCACATCACGGAATGAATGTAGCTATAAATAAAAGAAAACAGATAGAATTAACAAAGTTGATTGTAACAAACTTTCTATTTGATTAAAAGTCATTATGAAAGGAAAAATCCCAGCACACAATGAAAAACCTGTTTGACTGCCACACGAATAGCTTTAGTTGCTAACTGCAATGGCATTTTAGTTGGCTGACAGCACTAACACATTAACCCAGTTGTGCTTTCAAAATTCTGGGTTTAGGAATTAGCTTTAGCTGCGTACTTTCAGTTTCATTTTATACCCACCCACCAGCAGTAAGGTCAAAATAAAACAACTAATTTGACTGCATGTACACAAACTGTTGGGATTTCTTAAATCTAATCTACAATTCACAATTTATATTCTATGTTTTGTGTTACTAATTGTGTCTTTGTTAAATTCAAATACAACCCTTTGCCTATGACTCATAAACACTAAGTGATGTACTCCTACAGAGTGCTTCCATTCATAGCCTACAATAAGAATGAGAATTTTACTTAATAAGATCATGAAGACGCTACAAATCAGACACTACCAGATACGGCAAACTAAGTTAAACTTGTAGAGATTGTAGTGACATTTACTGTTGAAACTGGACTGCCACCCTGTGATGCTGCAAGGCCTATAGTGTAAGTGTGTGATAATATTAATAAATAATTAAAAAGTAAAAATGAATTTGTCCTACATTACACAGATATGTATTTTCCCGTGCACATACCTATTGTTTTCGGTTTCTATGAACGTTGTCTCTGTCACAAATCCTTAAACATTCCTTTGAATAGTGGAGGGAGGAGCATTTCATGATCTAAGTACAATGCACAATCAGACATAAAAACAGTCTGTGCTGAGAGCAGTGAGAAGTAACTACAACCATCATGGAAAGAAAAATTATTTGCTGGATAATACTGCTTGGACATTTTCATGCAGCACAGAGTAAGTAGTTATTACAAGTCATATCTGTATCATTGTTTGTGGGATAGTAAGAACTAAATTATATTTATTTTAAAGTAAATAAATGTTCCAGGATAACTGCATGCTTTCAGTGCATCCTCAAAAAATAATTAATATTCTCATAAAAACAAAATGTCAACTGTCCAGACGACTTCCATATTTATTCCATATTTCCACAAATAAGCTCAAACCTGGACTGAATTGTTGTTTAGCTGTTAGCCATTTCAAAGTACTGAGTAACGACAGGGTAAGTACATGCACTAGAGCTAGAAGAAAGTATCATTCCCAATGCACATTTAGGTTACATGTATAAAATAATACAGTACCTTAGTAAATTGGGTCGGAGATGGATGGATCAACAGCTCTAGATTGCATTCTGGATAATACATTTTGGACAATATCCATGGAGACGAAAGGGAAGTGCAAAGAAAACCAAAAGATTCCATATAAATGAAATGGTAAAAAGACTGATCAGCATTGTTTAATATGACTGGTAGACAATTCTTGTGGCATTTATACATTAAAATAAAATAAAGGAAGTAGTTAAAATTATACATGGAGCAAACATATCAAATTATAATATAGAGGGTATTATTAACCCTTTCACGCATAGTGGTCACTACCGTGAACAGCTATTCAAAGACTGTTTCCTTGTATTTGTGTTAGTGTTGAATGTATACATGCACATAAACTACTACATTGGACACTCATGTGTCACTCTATACCCTGCCACCCACTGGTCTTTCAACGTTATTTTCATTGCAATTATTGTTATTTAACCCTGTCATGGATGAATTATGACAACCTCCAGTAGCGGGTTGGCAGGGGATTTACTGGCTGGCTGGAGCAGCATCTAATAACCAACTCGCAAAATAAAACAAAATAAAAACAAACCAACAAACACGAAAACACCAGACATTATGATACAGACTTATAATTTGCACCGATGTTTTTTCGAAACTCTACAAAGTGAGCGCGAGAGCCCTCGGTGCGCCTGCTTGCTGCTGTGCTGAAGTCAAAGTAAACTTTATTGTCATCTCCGCTATAAACAGTACAGTATAAAGAGAGACAAGACGACGAGGCTCCAGTTATAACAGTGCGAGTAAATGTCACACAGTGGAAATCTGTGTTTTTATGTTTTATCAATCTGTGTACTGGTACATAGTGTTGATTTCATTTGCATGATTTGATTGTGATATTTATATTGCATGGTTTTATCCTCATATTTATATTATGTATTTTAGTGTTGTTGCACAATATTCTTCTAATCCACTGTGGACTAAGCAGACAATTGTAGGCACCTGTGAGGTGGGGGCGTTCCCCGAGGTGGCCTATCAGCCGCCAGGCTTACCTGTTAAAGGGGATAGTGAGTGCAGAGACAAAAGAACGACGCACAAAAGGTGAGCAGGAGAAAAAGAAACGTGTGTAAGCCCACACCTCACAGGTGCCTACAATTGTCTGCTTAGTCCACAGTTGGAGGAACTGCTGCCTGACTGTGGGGTGCAACGAGCCTTCGGTGATCCAGTCCCAGCGGCATACTATGCATACTCTCTCTCTTCATATGAATTTTGTGTATCGTTGCACCCCTAATATATATATATATATATATATATATATATATATATATTAGGGGTGCAACGATACACAAAATTCACGGTTTGGTTCGGTTCGATACTTTGGTGTCACGGTTCGATATTTTTTCGATACAAAATAAAATGTTCATGCCTTTTTAATTTGTCATTTATTAAAATTATAAATATATATTTTAGCTCAAAAGTACAGTTTTTAAATTTAACCCTAACCCTTGTGCGTGTTTTTTATTTTGACAGCGAATGCGCACCTGCGGACCACTTATGTGCACCCCTGGTTATTTAGCTCATCATATCGCAGCCACAGAAATTCTTTTGTCCATGAAACCATAAAGCTGCACTTTCTTTTTGCCTTATAGTCTGATTTGTCATAACTTTTCCGTTTTGTGGTAAGCTTTTCTTTGGCTGTCACTTCTTCACCCTGACCTGTCTTATTTGGCTCAGCAGAACTGAAATATATATCCTGCTGCTTTTACACACGCACTCACATAAGCTCAGCGATTCTCTGCGCGATCAACCTCTCACATGTTTAAGCTTGCTGCGGGAGATTTCACTTGTCATATTTGCATAGTAAGCTAACGATTAATAAGATGATGTCAGAGGAATTGGTGCACAAATTATCATCACTTACCAATCAGTGCTGTCGCTCTCTATACACAGTTCACGCGATTGCAAAGTGAAAGCAAAAAAACAAGTGCAAATTCAAACGCGATTTCTATATGTCACATATTGACAGTGGCTCACCGATGCCAATGACATAATTACCCAGCTGCATTTCTGAAAGAATGCAAAAGCATTGACATATATTTTTCCTTCCTACAATAGCCCGACGGGCAGGGCAGAGATAGATTTTGGTACCCGACTGGAAAAAATCGCTAGCCCCTGGACGTCGGGCTAGCGATATTGCGAGCCCTGTATCTGATTGAGGAATCACTCATCTTTGGAAAAGAGAGTTTATTACAGAGAAATGGCTCTTTCTAAAATAAAAGCTATACTATCCGCTTCTTCTGGGCTATATTCTCAGCAGCATATTAAACATATCAGGTCCCCATAAGGAGAATCATGTGCTAACGGCTGTCTAAATGACTCGGGTAAAGTTTGTAGCATGCTTGCTTGTTGTTTTTGTCTTTGCACTAGGATGATGTCGGCGTAAATGTGCAGTCATATTCGTTGTGTTCTCACTAGTGCTTTCAGGTTCACCTCGTTAAAATGACCTTAACGCCACAACACGGCAAATCTCCGTTAACGAGCTACCCCTGATAGCCCCGTGCATGGGGCTAGACGGCCAACACGTTAACGAGCTAACTGCGCTAACACACTAGCTCCCACCCATGTAATTGAGCATTGCGTGGCACATCCAACATACTGTTTTACTTTAGTCCATGACGCGCTTACCTTCAGGGTCATACGTCACATGAAAACCAAAATAATTCCAAACGCCACATCTGAATGAGGGTGGGGGAGGTTCAATTTGCCATGTTGCAAGGAGAGCTTAACTTCTGTCTCGCTAGCTTGCCCTGCGCTCTTCCTTCTGACTATGCTGTCTGTGTGGAGCGCTCAGTGGATCTGCGCTCGACAGTGCAGCCTAGGCGGAGTAGTCGAATGCAGATTCACTGAGCGCTCCACACAGACAGCATCGTCAGAAGGAAAGTTGATAAAATAAATTACAAATGTTGTATTGTTCGATACATATGCGTACCGAACCGAAAGCACTGTATCGAACGGTTCAATATCGATACGAATATCGTTGCACCCGTAATATATATGTATATATATATATGTGTGTGTGTGTGTGTGTGTATTTATGTTTATCTAGTTAAATTCAGTATGGTTCCAACCAAGGTTTTTACAGTAAAATATATTTTATATGTATGTGCAATCCTTAATATACATATATGGAGGTTGTCAGAATTAATGCATGAAAGGGATAATTAGTAAAGCGGTTCCATTGCTTTAGTCTACTATAATACGCACAGTACAACATGAAAACTGTAGTGATGAAGTAAAAGTTTGTGTTAGGGCTGGGAAGTCAAACTAATTTATGGCGCTCTTCAAAACTATTTAAAAAATAAGAATAAACTTTTGCATCAACAGTCATGACGACAGCACAAAGCACAACGCCAGCAACCACCACTACAACAGGAGCAACAAACACCACAACGGCACTACCAACAACTGCAAGTGGACATCCGACATCCACAACAACAACACCTCCAACTATGACAACAGAACTACCAACCACTACAACAGCATCGCCGACCACCACAACAACACCACCAACCACTACAACAGAACCTTCGACGACCACAACCACACCACAAACCACCACAACAGCCCCACAAACCACCACAACAGCACCACCAACCACTACATCAGCACCACCAACCACTACAACCAAAGCACCAACTACCACAACAGGACCTATGACCAGTACAACAACACCACCAACCACTACAACGGCACCTGCGACTACCACAGCGGCACCACAAATAACCATAATAACACCTCTGACAACCACAATGACAACCCCAACCACTACAACTGTACCTCCAACCACTACAACAGCACCTCTGACCATTACAACAGCACCACAGACAACCACATTCACAACACCAACCACTACAACAACAGCTCCAACCGCCACGACACCACCACCAACTACAACAGCACCTCCGACCACCACAACAGCTCCACCAACCACAACAACAGCACCACTGACAACCACACTCACAACACCAAACACTACAACAGCAGTTCCGGCCACCACAACAGCACCACCAACAAGCACTACAACAGCACCACCGACCACCACAACCACAGCACAAACTACCACAACAGCACCTTTGACCAGCACAACAGCACCAATAACCACTACAACAGCACCTCCGACTACCACAGTGGCACCACAAACCACCACAACAACAACCACAACAACTGTACCTCCAACCACTACTACAGTACCTCCAGCCACTACAACAGCACTACCAACCACTACAACAGCACCACCGACAACGACAACAGCTCCACCAACCACTGCAACAGCATCTCCAACCACCACAACAGCACCTCCGACCACTACAACAGCACCACCAACAACCACACTCACAACACCAACCACTACAACAGCACCTCCAACCACCACAAAAGCACCAACAAGCACTACAACAGCATCACCGACCACGACAACGGCAGAACCAACTACAAACACAGAGCCTCTGACCACAACAACAGCACCACCAACCACTACATCAGCACCACCAACCACTACAACCAAAGCACCAACTACCACAACAGGACCTATGACCAGCACAACAACACCACCAACCACTACAACGGCACCTGCGACTACCACAGCGGCACCACAAATAACCATAACAGTACCTCTGACAACCACAATGACTACCCCAACCACTACAACTGTACCTCCAACCACTACAACAGCACCTCTGACCATTACAACAGCACCACAGACAACCACATTCACAACACCAACCACTACAACAACAGCTCCAACCGCCACGACACCACCACCAACTACAACAGCACCTCCGACCACCACAACAGCTCCACCAACCACAACAACAGCACCACTGACAACCACACTCACAACACCAAACACTACAACAGCAGTTCCGGCCACCACTACAGCACCACCAACAAGCACTACAACAGCACCACCGACCACCACAACCACAGCACAAACTACCACAACAGCACCTTTGACCAGCACAACAGCACCAATAACCACTACAACAGCACCTCCGACTACCACAGTGGCACCACAAACCACCACAACAACAACCACAACAACTGTACCTCCAACCACTACTACAGTACCTCCAGCCACTACAACAGCACTACCAACCACTACAACAGCACCACCGACAACGACAACAGCTCCACCAACCACTGCAACAGAATCTCCAACCACCACAACAGCACCTCCGACCACTACAACAGCACCACCAACAACCACACTCACAACACCAACCACTACAACAGCACCTTTGACCAGCACAAAAGCACCTCTGACTACCATAGTGGCACCACAAACCACCACAACAACAACCCCAACCACAACAACTGTACCTTCAACCACTACTACAGTACCTCCGGCCACTACAACAGCACTACCAACCACTACAACAGCACCACCGACAATGACAATAGCTCCACCAACCACTGCAACAGCATCTCCAACCACTACAACAGCACCTTTGACCACGACAACGACATCACTAACCATTACAACAGCACCCCCAATCACCACTACAACAGCACCTCCAGCCACAACAACAACACCAACACCAACAACCATTACAACAACACCAACAACCACTACAACATTACCTCCAACAACCACTACAACCACCACTACAACAGCACCTCCAACCACCACTACAACAACACCACCAACAACCACTACCACCACCACTACAACAACAACACCAACCACTACAACAACACCAACCACTACAACATTACCAACCACCACTATAACAACACCACCAACTACTACAACAACACCAACCACCGCTACAACAACACCACCAACCACTAGAACACCACCAACCACTACAACAGCACCTTCGACAACAACACCAACAACACTAACATCTACAACAGCACCTCCAGCCACAACACCACCACCAACCACCACAACAACACCAACAACAACTACAACAACACCTTCAACCACCACTACAACAACACCACCAACCACTAGAACACCACCAACCACTACAACAGCACCTTCGACAACAACACCGACAACACTAACATCTACAACAGCACCTCCAGCCACAACACCACCACCAACCACTACAACAACACCAACCACAGTTACAACAACACCAACAACAACTACAACAACACCTTCAACCACCACAACAACCACCACTACAACAACACTAACCACCACTACAACAACACCTACCCTTACAACATTACCAACTACCGTTACAACAACACCAACAACCACTACAACAGCAACTCCAACCACCACTACAACACCACCACCAAGCACTACAACAACACCACCAACCGCTACACCACCACCGACCACTACAACAGAACTTCCAACCATGACAATGACAACACCACCCACTGCAACAGCACCTTTGATGACAACACAAACCACTACCATAACACCTCTGACCACTACAACAGCACCCCCAGCCACATCAACACCCCCAACCACTACAACATTACCAACCACCACTATAACAACACCAACAACCAATAGAACAGCACCTCCAGCCACAACAACACCACCAACCACTACAACAACACCAACCACCATTACAACAACCAAGACAACAGCTCCACCAACCGCTACAACAACACCACCAACTACTACAAAATTACCAACCACCACTATAACAACACCACCAACCACAACAACAGCACCTCCAACCACCATTACAAGAACACCACCAACCACTACAACACCACCAACAACCACTACAACAGCACGTCCAACCACCACTACAACACAACCACCAACCGCTACAACAACACCAACAACCACTACAACAGCACCTCCAACCACCACTACAACAACACCCCCAACCACAACACCTGTACCACCAACCACTACAACAGCTCCTTCGACCACAACAACAACAACACAAACCATTATAACAGTACCTCCAACCACAACAAAACCACCAACCACTACAACACCACCACCAACCACCACTATAACAACACCACCAACCACTACAACACCACCACCAACCACTACAACAACACCAACCACCATTACAACAACTCCAACAACCACTACGACAACATCACCAACCACTACACCAGCACCTCCAACCACCACTATAACAACACCACCAACCATTACGACAACACCACCAACCACTACAACAGCACCTCCGACCCCGACAACAACAACACCAACAACTACAACAGCACGTCCAACCACCACTACAACAACACCACCAACCAATAGAACACCACCACCAACCACCACTATAACACCACCACCAACCGCTACAACAGCACCTCCGACCACGACAACAACACCAACCACTACAACAACACCAACCACCAATACAACAACTCCAACAACCGCTACAACAGCACCTCCGACCACGACAACAACAACACCAACCACTACAACAGCACCTCCAACCACCGCTACAACAACACCACCAAGCACTACAACAGCACCATCAACCATTACAACAGCGAAAGGTGAGTCTAATTTCTTGGAAAAATATATAGCATATGATAATACACTGAGACTTAAACAGATACCATATGGCTGAATAGATCCTAATGTGTGTTAACACCATGCTTGTTAAATAAATGTCTAACATACCACACAGAGTGAATGGGTTAAATGCAGAGAGGAATTTCCCCACGGGGATCAATAAAGTATACATTATTATCATTATTAGAATTTCGATCCATAATCAAAGGAGCTTGCAAAGAAAAGCATCTGGACTTCTTTAAGTTACTTGAAGACGTTTCACCTCTTATCCTAGAAGCTTCTTCAGTTCTAAGGTCAAATGGTGGAGAGTCCCAGATATAAACCTAGTGGGAGTATCCCCCCACAGAGGGACAAAAGGACCCCCTGATGATCCTCTAATCGCCTGAGCCAAGGTGTGAAACTGGGTGTGGGTCCCAATCAGCCAGAGTTTCGGGTGAGTTCATTGTGAAACCTGGCCCCACCTTATCATGCGAATTCCTGAGATCAGATGGCCCAGGATGTGAGTGGGCGTTCAGGCGTCTGGGAAGGGAACTCAAAACTGGATTATAGATGGCAGAGAGTTGGTGTCGTAAACCACCGCCTCTGTTCAAAGATGGTCGCTCACAGCGGACATAGATGGCTTCTTTCACTCCTCTTTCAAACCATCTGTCCTCTCTGTCCAAAATGTGAACATTGGCATCCTCGAAAGAGTGTCCTTTATCCTTAAGATGCAGATGGACAGCTGAGTCTTGTCCTGTGGAGGTGGCTCTTCTTCTATGTTGTGCCATGCGCTTGTGAAGTGCCTGTTTGGTCTCTCCAATGTAGAGGTCTGGGCATTCCTCGCTGCACTGTACAGCATACACCACATTGTTAAGTCTGTGTTTTGGCGTTTTGTCTTTTGGGTGAACCAGTTTTTGTCTGAGCGTGTTGCTGGGTCTGAAATGCACAGGGATGTCATGCTTGGAGAAAACCCTCCTGAGTTTTTCTGATACACCGGCTACATAGGGGATGACAATGTTGTTGCGTCTGTCCTTCTTATCCTCCCTCGCTGGTGTCTGATCTTCTTTTCTGTGCCTCTTTGCTGACTTTAAGAACGCCCATTTAGGATAGCCGCAAGTTTTGAGTGCTTCCTTTACATGTGTGTGTTCCTTCTTTTTTTCCTTCAGGCTTAGAGGGAACATGTTCTGCCCGGTGGTGTAGGGTCCTAATTACTCCAAGTTTGTGTTCCAGAGGGTGATGGGAGTCAAACAGGAGGTACTGGTCCGTGTGTGTGGGCTTCCGGTAAACTTCGATGTTGAGGTTGCCATTCTCTTCAATGTGCACGGCGCAGTCCAGGAAAGGCAAACAGTTGTCCTTTGTGTCTTCCCTGGTGAACTTGATGTTTTTATCCACAGCGTTAATGTGCGCAATGAAGGATTCCACTTCTTGCGTCTTGATTTTGACCCAGGTGTCGTCTACATATCTGTACCAGTGGCTGGGTACTCTTCCTTTGAAAGAGCCAAGAGCCTTCCTGTCCACCACCTCCATGTAAAGGTTGGCTACAATAGGTGACACGGGGGAGTCCATGGCACAGCCATGTTTTTGTCTGTAAAAGCCTTCATTGTCTCCCTGGATTTTGAGGGGGACTGAGAAACATGGAGAAGCACTGCTTACTTCACATGTCCAAAGAAAGCTGTTAGTTGCAGCCTACCTCAATCTATAGCTACCACACTCGTGTCAGAGGCAGACCACTTTCAGACTGCCGTAACTGAAAGTCACTATGAAGTGGCAGCTGTAGTGGTAAGGGCATTAATGTGTTTACTTCATGTTCGCTGCTATAAAGTAATCAGTAACTAATTACTGATTACTTATTTTCAAAAGTAATTAATTACTTAGTTAGTTACTTTTTAAAAACACGATTTACAACCTGAAGAGGTGATAAAGTGGTAGATCTTTCAGCCCAATTCTACTTTTTCTGCATAATCCATTATACAAAATGTAACCAAATGGAAAAGCATCTTTTTTTAACTTGTTTTATCAGTTTTAATCTTTTAACTTTATGCATCAAGCAAAAATTAAATTATATGCACCATTCTTTGACTTGAATAAATTAGTTTAACATTTAAACCTATTTTCTGCACATTCCAGCCCATAAAATAAAATATTTTTTGTGTTTTCACTCAGTCTTTCAAATAGATGCAAGTATAACACAGCAGAAAATAAATAAAGTCAAAGACTAACGGTCCTTTTGCTCTATTTTCACTTGTAAAGCAGGAGTGGGGTAGGCGGAGGTTTACCCTGGTGCAGGTGTGCTGCAGCGGTCAGTGGAAGAATCCGCGAGTTTCTCTGTGAATTTCCCATTACGGCGTAGCGCACGCGGTGCTTGTTTAGGGGGTTTTTTTTCGCTGTAAAAATAAGTTTTCTTCCCACGCACAACGAACATTAATGTTTTTGTCACTTTTTATGGAATCAAACTCAAAGTAAGGTCAGTACTTCCACACTTTAAACGCTGCACGCTTATACTCTCTCCCGCACTGATATATTATCCATTGTTGATCTGCACACAGCTGATCAACAATGGATCACGAACGTTGCACTCGCTTACGTCACTGTCATGAGACATTCTCGCAAAAAAGTCACGGTTTTAGTAACGCAGTAACGCAGCGTTCCTATGGGAAAGTAACAGTAATCTAATTACCGTTGTTGCAATAGTAATCCCTTACTTTACTCGTTACTTGAAAAAAGTAATCAGATTACAGTAACAAGTAACGCATTACTGCCCATCTCTGGTGACTATAATGCAGCTGCTGGTCTATTTTTCTGTTGTATTACTGTTATATTGGTAACCAGGCTTACAGTACACAAGCTACTTAAGGTGTGTTGTTCTGCTAAGGTCGTTCCACTCACCAGCTAGTTAGAATTGGTGGAATGAGACAAATGTTTGTGAGGAAAACACAGGGAGGTGCATCCCATAGTGAGACGTCTCACTTATGCTACTCTGAGAACTGAGGTTATGCAAGTAACATAAAGTTTTTACCGGTTTCAGCAACAGATTGAATGAGATTTTTAAAATGAAATTGTTACAAAAAAATACTTTATCTTTACATTGTCCTTTTGCCAATGGCAACACATTTGTTTCTTAAAATACAAAAATATATATGGGTTTCAGCTGTAAATTAAATCAGTACTTTCAGGTTATTAATTAATCATATTGTCCTAAAAGAACCAGAAGTGTGTCACAAAGTGAGACTGAATTGCATTTTAAAAATGTATATTCTTTATATTATTTTATTATTGACTTCTAAATGCAATGTTTTCAAACTCTAAAGCCCTGCAAGCACTGGCACATATGAAGATGAGGATAACTACCTACGGAGAGGTCAGCAATGCAACCATCATTAAACTTATTGAAGAGGTATGCCTATAAAATTATATTATTATATTCATATAATATATTTAAAATTTGTTTTCTTTGTGGATTATTTAAACTTGCTTTTGAAACTGAAGTAAATATTTAGATGTTTAGTCTTTGTGTTTTCTCTCTTTTTAGTTTTTTAGCAACCAGATCCTGAATGGAACAGCCCACAGTCTCTCTGTGACAAATATTCAACAAGTGAGAGTTGGCCCATAAAAGCTTTGCATGGACAGAAGTCAAAAGTGACTGAATAAAGACAACAATTCAAGGATGTATTTGGTTTAACATAATGTGAAGCAGCAGTATGACTGAACTGTCATACTGCCTCTTCACATGTCTTGAAATAAAGCAAGCCATCAATTTACAATTCAAGAAAAGAATTTCTGAGTAAAAAAGAAGATTAAATTACAACCAGCTTTGTAATTCCACACCTTTGCCTGTATTTTACATAAATATGAGAATTGGAAATGTGCTCTTGGTGTGAGTGTCAACTTGAAAAGTATAATAGAAATCTCAAACCAGGAAATTTGATCTGTCACAGATTTGTAAGAGGCGTTATCAGTTCTTCAGCTCGAGAAGCAGAGGTCACTCTGACAAGCCTGGTAACCAAAAACTGTAAAGCTGGCTTCTTGCTTATATAGACAAAGAAAAGTGAGTGAAGCATACCAAGTGCATGAATACTGTCCCTCAAATCGGGAAAATCAATTGTCTGTCAGATATTACTGGCAGAACTTGTTATTATGAGTGATTCTGTTGTACTCAAGGTCACCTTTCCAGTTCATTGGCAAGACAGAATTTGAAAGCATTCCTTTGTATTTTACTTTAAAGAATAACTAAAATTTGGAGGATGTACAACATACTGTGTGTTCAGAGAAACTCTGAGAAAGTTTCTGTCACAAGCATCAGGGATCACTGCAGTCTGGAGAGAATGGTCAAGAAAAATCCATCCTTCTTTTGATATAGGATAAATTTGAATAAAAATGAACTAATGCCTATACGTGTGAGTAACTCCTCTTAGCTACAAAACCTCACGTTTAGTATAACTTATGAGAGGTTCACTCTGGGTATTCAGGATACAAAGTGCTGGCAACCTAATGCAGTTAACAAACGTGTCGCCAAGAGGGAAACTACTCGCTTGGCGACACAAAGCAGTCATCTCCTCTGTGAATAACTCAATGGAGCGTGCTGGGAAAAAGTCAGTAGGTGGCACCATAGTTGCTCTTGTTGCAAAGGCCAATATCTTCTGTAATTTGGAAAGTCCTTCTTATTCTGCAAAACAGAAAATGAAAACAATATGCTTTAAGGTATCTTTATATTATCTCATTTGGCCTAAATAAATTGCCAATGTGTCATGTCTGAGTTGTTTTCCTGAATGGACACAAAATGCAGACACGATGTCTAAGTTCATTGTGTTTATTTATAGTGAATGATTTGCAAATAAAGACAATTGAAACTTCAGAACGTTAGTGGTAGCAGGCAACTCCAAGACGTCTGATCCTCAACCTCTCAGTTACAAAAGATACCCGTCAACACAATTGCTTCTTCCTTTCACTTTAGTAACTCATGCGTTTCATCTTTCAACAGTCTCAAGGAACTATGTAAAAATGTTATTACAACTGAGAGGATACTTAAGGAGCAATGGAAGCTGTGTAGTCACTGTTATACAAGTATGTTATGTAATATAAAAAATTCAGAAATGTGTTTATTGTAAACTAAATTGCCAATTACTTTCTGCATCTTGGAAAAAAAATCTCTCCAGAAGGTAACAACCATCTGCTCAGCAGCTCTTCTGTTGCTAGATGAGATAGATGAAAAGATCATCCACCTAAATCAACATCTTCCTCATTTTTGCCTAATTTACCTGAGAATTGTATACAGATCATCAAGTTGTGATCATAAGATATCCTTTGGAGACATGCAAGGCTTCCTTCTGCACAGCAGCGTGTTTTATACAGGGAGTGCAGAATTATTAGGCAAGTTGTATTTTTGAGGAATAATTTTATTATTGAACAACAACCATGTTCTCAATGAACCCAAAAAACTCATTAATATCAAAGCTGAATGTTTTTGGAAGTAGTTTTTAGTTTGTTTTTAGTTTTAGCTATTTTAGGGGGATATCTGTGTGTGCAGGTGACTATTACTCTGCATAATTATTAGGCAACTTAACAAAAAACAAATATATACCCATTTCAATTATTTATTTTTACCAGTGACACCAATATAACATCTCCACATTCACAAATATACATTTCTGACATTCAAAAATAAAACAAATCAGCGACCAATATAGCCACCTTTCTTTGCAAGGACACTCAAAAGCCTGCCATCCATGGATTCTGTCAGTGATCACCATCTGTCAGTGAACGATGGTGATCGTTGACCACCTTTAACGTGACTTGACCTCCTTTTATTGTGGTTACATGAATATGCATAGGGTCATTAACATATAACATCTTACATAGGTATACATGTGAACAAAGAATACTGTGTGTGTGTGTGTGTGTGTGTGTGGGGGGGGGGGGGGGGGGGGGGTCAGAGTGTGGCCCCATAAACGACTTCCCTTAACCTGCTGGTCTGGAAAATCCAACAGTTCATCTATATGTAAAAAGGCGCTTAGACTAAAACTGACATAGCTACGTTAATCCTACCGTAAAACAATAAAACAAGGTACGACCTTTTCCCATGCTCCCAGGGTGTAGGTGTGCATTCCAGAGTGGAATGCACACAAAGTTTGCAGACTATTAAGGATCAAACCTCTACCAATCTAAAACTAATTATAAAACTCTAAGCATATATAAGTAGATATTTCTAAGCATAAATGACAATCGACAATACAAAACCTAACAGAAGGTGTCTTCCAGAAACTGGCAGTAGGACTGGGAGTTGAACTTGACTCCATCCTCAACCCGAAAAGGCCCAACAAGCTCATCTTTGATGATACCAGCCCAAACCAGTACTCCACCTCCACCTTGCTGGCGTCTGAGTCGGACTGGAGCTCTCTGCCTTTACCAATCCAGCCACGGGCCCATCCATCTGGCCCATCAAGACTCACTCTCATTTCATCAGTCCATAAAACCTTAGAAAAACCAGTCTTGAGATATTTCTTGGCCCAGTCTTGACGTTTCAGCTTGTGTGTCTTGTTCAGTGGTGGTCGTCTTTCAGCCTTTCTTACCTTGGCCATGTCTCTGAGTATTGCACACCTTGTGCTTTTGGGCACTCCAGTGATGTTGCAGCTCTGAAATATGGCCAAACTGGTGGCAAGTGGCATCTTGGCAGCTGCACGCTTGACTTTTCTCAGTTCATGGGCAGTTATTTTGCACCTTGGTTTTTCCACACGCTTCCTGCGACCCTGTTGACTATTTTGAATGAAACGCTTGATTGTTCGATGATCACGCTTCAGAAGCTTTGCAATTTTGAGACTGCTGCATCCCTCTGCAAGATATCTCACTATTTTTGACTTTTCTGTGCCTGTCAAGTCCTTCTTTTGACCCATTTTGCCAAGGGAAAGGAAGTTGCCTAAAAATTATGCACACCTGATATAGGGTGTTGATGTCATTAGACCACACCCCTTCTCATTACAGAGATGCACATCACCTAATATGCTTAATTGGTAGTAGGCTTTCGAGCCTATACAGCTTGGAGTAAGACAACATGCATGAAGAGGATGATGTGGACAAAATACTCATTTGCCTAATAATTCTGCACTTCCTGTATTAAATTTGCACTGCTGTTTTTTTGCTAATTTTGCTCCAGCAGTATCTGTTGAACTTGCACTTTTTCTGCACTAAAACCTGAAAATAAAACACAAAATTAAATACATCAACCACGTAATCATGTTACAGAATTTGAGAAACCGGTCATGGATAACCAGTTAATGCAATTTATGTGTCATACTCATCACAGAGGTTTAAAGCCAAAGTTTTATGTTGATTTGACATTTCTGGAAAGCTATAATCAAACTCAAATTCTGTGGGTTTGCTGCTCACATGTGACTCTCCAAGCTCACAATAATAGCTTGATTAAAATGCTTATCATCTGAAGAACTGCCAGAAAGAGATGCCATTAGAGTTAAATATGAAGAGTAATCTTCATCATTAACACACATGGTAGGGATGTAATCACTTCTTGCTATGTAGGCTTGATCACAAATGCTGCTCCCATCACTTCCTTGCTTTGCTCTTCACCTTTTACCAACACTCCTGGCAATCCACTTGTTGCCAGTATCATTTTATTCATCACTGCTTGTGCCAGGGTCGTCACCTTTAACGTGACTTCTTCTGTTCAGTGTATCACAGACCTTAAAACGCTACTGGTGTATTTCATGTTTTAAATAATAATGATTTATATCTTTGGCTTCTTCATTTTGTAACACTCATTACACGAATACACACAGTATCAATAAACAATAGTATTTTGCTTGACATCCTCTGGAATGGGTTCAGCAAAGCTATCCTTGATGTGTTTCACGACAGTTTGATTGTTCCAGGTCTTCTGGAATTCTTCCCCATCTTGTTCCAGTAGTCCACTTCTAATCAGGGTGCCTTGGTTCCTCAACACCTGACGTGGACCTTGTTAATCCAGGTGACGTCCAAGCCAGTATGGCTTCTTATTTATTTTAACATATTTACAATATGATGTAACCATGACATACAGTCTATTACTTGAATTGTTATGGCAAGTGGATCAGACTCAGGCACAGACTAGAATCACAAGTTAAAAGTCCTTTTATTTACACAAAAACACCAGGTGCAGAACATAGGTGGGGGAAAGCCAGGGGTTCCAGTGGTCCACAGGAAAGATTCAAGGAAGAGAAGAGTTCAAGGTTTAAACTCTGTTTTAAATCACGTATGTGGAAAAAAGCTTTCTCTTCCCTTTTGTCTTCTGTGAAATCAGCAGTTCTGAAGCTTGGACTCAAGACATTGAAGGTTCCAGAGACACTAGATGGACTGACCCAGCCTGACCTGTGAACCTGCAAATTGGTTGCATGTTTTTCATTGTCCTCCCTGCTCATTTTTGCCATGTTAGATGGGGTTAACTCAGAAAGATTTACATTGTACTTTCACTGAATGCCCAGGGGATGCTGCTTTCCTGTTCTGTGATTGTAATCAACACAGTACATGGGGATAAGTGCATCTTCTGATCCAGTTGTGGTCATCCTTCCTCCGACCTCTCCTTACCAAAGATGAGAACAAAATCAGCATTAACTCAGAGTAGGTTAGTTAGATAAGTATAATTGAGGTGATTTGATCATTGTTTGTAGTTGAAGAGTCTGGGTGCTAAACTGGTTCACCAACTGAACACACTTGGCACATCACGGAATGAATGTAGCTATAAATAAAAGAAAACAGATAGAATTAACAAAGTTGATTGTAACAAACTTTCTATTTGAGTAAAAATTATTATGAAGGGAGAAACTTCAGCACACAATGAAAAACCTGTTTGACTGCCACACGAATAGCTTTAGTTGCTAACTGCAATGGCATTTTAGTTGGCTGACAGCACTAGCACATCAACCCAGTTGTGCTTTCAAAATTCTGGGTTTAGGAATTAGCTTTAGCTGCATACTTTCAGTTTCATTTTATACCCACCCACCAGCAGTAAGGTCAAAATAAAACAACTAATTTGACTGTATGTACACAAACTGTTGGGATTTCTTAAATCTAATCTACAATTCACAATTTATATTCTATGTTTTGTGTTACTAATTGTGTCTTTGTTAAATTCAAATACAACCCTTTTCCTATGACTCATAAACACTAAGTGATGCACTCCTACAGAGTGCTTCCATTCATAGCCTGCAATGAGAATAAGAATTTTACTTATTAAGATCACAAAGACATTACAAATCAGACACTACCAGATACGCTAAACTAAGTTAAACTTGTAGAGAGTGTAGTGATATTAACTGTTAAAAGTGAAAGGATGCCAATGTTTCTAAAGTGTGATGCATTTTACTATTAATAACAAAAAACAAAAAATTATTTGTTGTACATTACAAATACATGTATTTTCCCGTGCACATGCTTAGTTGTTTCAATCTAAATGAAACTGGTCTCTGATAATAATTGTTTAACTCTCCCTTTGAATAGTGGAGGGTGGAGCATTTCATGATCTAAGTACAATGCACAGTCACACCTAAAAACAGTCTGCGCTGAGAGCAGTGACAAGTAACTACAACCACCATGGAAAGAAAAATGATTTGCTGGATAATACTGCTTGGACATTTTCATGCAGCACAGAGTAAGTATTTATTACAATGTGGGATTAATAATGAGCAAGAATAAATATTCAAAAGATAAAAAACACAGCTCTTTCAAATTGAACTGCGCTTTAGTTTCCTTTTTAGATACTGCTATCTTTTAAAAGATTATTTTACGTTCCATACAACAGCAGTTCCGACCACCACAAGTGCAATAACTATACCAACCACAATCAACATGACCTTTGCTACAAACATTATAGGAGAAAATATTTAACACTGTTATATACTAACAAAATGCATATTTACAGTACAAGAGAAACTTGTAGGCAAAGTGAGAATGATACAATAAATAATCATGTAAGGGTTGGAAAGTCAAACTGCTTAATAGTTATCTTCAAAACTGTATCAACAGTCATGACAACAGCACAAAGCACAAGTGGAGCATCAACCACCACAACTGCACCTCCAACAACAACTAATGCAGCTGCGACTACCACATCAGCAGCACCAACAATAGCTACAGCAACACCAAATAACGTGACCGCAGCACCAACCACCAAAACTGCAGTACCATTTATTACAACAACACCTCCGTCCATCACAACAGCAGCTCCAACCATCACAACTGCAGCTCCAACCACCACAACTGCTTTTTAACTTTATTGACAAACAACAGTATCAGCGCAACGGAGGCTAGACCGTCCCATTACACAAGCCTCGCACTTCCGGCCTTAGCGGTCTTTGAGTACGCGGCCCTTGAGGATCGTTGAGGCTGTGTACTTTAAGGCTGCAGACCCTGAATTGGGATACAGCCTCTGTGTTTCATGTAGTCTGTGTTGCGTCGTCTGTGTTCCTACCCTCCATGTCCATCTCCCGGTCAGTCTGTACATCATCGTCATGGTTTTCTGAGTCTCCTTAGTTTATCAGTATCTGTTTCCCAGTTTAGTTTAGGTTCAGTTTAGTCACGGTGTTTCTGCTTTGTGTTGAGACCTGTCATCAGCCACAATAAAGGCTCGCTTTCAGTTTAAGTTTACTCCGGTCTACTCCCTTGTGTTCGCAGCTGGGTCCACCACACACACCCCCACAAGGTCTGTCCCCTCAGATCGTGACACCTCCGACCACCACAACTGCAGCACCAACCAATACAACTGCAATAACACTCATTACAGCATCAACTTCAGTTATCACAACTTCAGCACCACCAACAAAAACAACAGCCACAGAAGGTGATTCCAATATATTTGAAAAAACTATAGAGAGCATATTTATATATTAATATACATATTAATTAGAAAATTACTAGCAGCAGCCAGTAGTACGCCTCAGCCTAGCAGATGCAACTATGACATTAATTTCAAAATCCTACATTTTCTTGTTCTCGCGTTAATGGATTGACAAGGTTTTTAGAAAACTTGACCTCTGAACTCTAACCTTGAGGTTGAGGTAACTGAGATTTATACTCATGAGACTTTTAGTAGACACACCTGTGGCAATTTGCATCTCCTACATCCTACAAAATGGATGGAGGCACATCCCATAGTGAGACATCTCAGGCATGTTACTCTGAGAACTGGGGTTACGTAGGTAACCTAAACTTTGCATTTGTGTTAGCAATTGGTTGAATGAGGATTTTTAAAATGAAATTTTTACAAAAACATTTTTATCTTTAAGTTGTCCTATTGCCACTAGCAACAAGTTTGTTCTTGAAAATCAAAAGAAATATTCATCAGTTTCAGTTGCAAACTGAAAAATAACCATAAGTATGTGACAAAGGGAGACTAAATTGCATTTACAATATATTATATAGATAATTTGGCCACATGTTGTTGTAGTTTTTAAAGTGCAGGGCTCAAATACAAAGGCAAACCTCAAATTGATAGAAGTTTTCACTCGTAGATTTTGTTGTCTTTTCATATGTGAAAAGGGTTACATATCAATTAAAAGTTCCACAATTATATGTTCTTTTATTCACTCCTAATTGTAGTGTTTTAAATCCTAAAGCCCTGCAAGCACTAGCACATATGAAGATGAGGATAACTTCCTATGGAGAGGTCAGCAATGCAACAATCATTAAACTTCTTGAAAAGGTATAACTATATAGAATTATCTCTTATTTACAATGAGTTTGGTTTCTGGATTCTTTAAACTTACTTTTAAGATAAAAAATTATTTGTATTTTCTTTCTCTTCAGTTTTTTAGCAACCAGATCCTGCATGGAACAGCCCACAGTCTCTCTGTGACAAACATTCAACAAGTGAGAGTTGGCCCATAAATGCCTTGCATGGATCAAAGTCCATATGAAGACATAACATGTTTAGCTGCATGTTCCATAGCACGTTTAGCTGACCTTTCTTACTAAATTGTTGGCTGTCTGAGTGGAGTCCAAAGAACAATGTGGGCTTTATAGATGCTTGGTAAACTTTCTGGGGGAAAATGGGTCTTGTTAAAAGAGATGGTATCCATCTCACTTTGCATGGAGCAGCTCTCATTTCTATAAATCTGGCAAAATTTAATAAACCCTCAAAACGTGACTATCCAGAGTTGGGACCAGAAAGCAGAGTTGCAGTCTTACACACCTCATTGCAGCTTCTCTCCTCCCATTATTCCCCCAAAACCATAGCCTCTTAGAAACTATGCCAGCTCCCAAATAGACAAAAATAAAGTAAAAATCTGCAAAAAATGACTTAAACATAAAAGAATCACAAAGAAAGAACATCACAGTATCCACATCTGCACCAAATAGTAAAACAGCAAAATGTAGATTATTAAACTTTAGGTCTCTGTCTTATAAGTCCCAGTTAGTACATGAATTAATAATTCAACAAACTGCTTTACTCTACAGGAAACCTACAAATACCTGATAACAGCAGGATAATTATATTAGTGTAAATGAATCAACACCTCAAAATACAAAATCCCCGAAGTACAGGCCGAGGGTGTGTGTGCTAACAATCGTCTCACTAATCTAGAAGATCATCATTTACCTTGGAAAAATAGTTTGCTGCTTTATGAAAATAAGGCCTTTGGTGAAGCTAGAACATCTTACTATTTATTCATGAATTTCTTCACAAATAAAATTTTAACTATTAGAGCAACAATTACTCATAAACAGGCGTAACATTATGTTCAGTTACTTTCAGTAACATTAATATTCCAACTGATATTTCTGACTTACTAATTACTTCCTCCAAACCATCAACGTGTCTTTTAGACCCCATTCCTACAAAACTGCACAAAGAAGTCCTGCCATTAATTAATGCTTCAGTTGTAAATGTTATCAACCTATCTCTAATAATCGGCTATGTACCACAGGCCTTCAAGCTGGCTGTAGTTAAACCTTTACTAAAGCCATCTCTACACCCAGTGGTCTTAGCTAATTATAGGCCAGTCTCCAACATTCCTTTCATATCAAAAATGTGGACTCATCTCATCTCTGTGTTTATCCTGCTAGACCTCAGTGCAGCGTTCGATACTGTTGACCATTATATTATACTATTAGAATGATTAGAACATGCTTTAGTTATTACAGGTACTGCACTGCAGTGATTTGAATCGTATCTATCCTAGAGATTCCAATTTGTTCATGTAAATGGAGAGTCCTCTTCACACTCTAAGGCTTATTATGATGTTCCACTGAAAAGCCATCAGCTGATCCAAAATGCTGCAGCTACAGTACTGTCAGAGACTAGAAAGAGAAAGCATATTTCTCCCATACTGGTTTCCCTTCATTAGCTCAATCCAGAATCGCATTTAAAATACTGGTCCTCACATACAAGGTCTTTAATAATCAGGGCCATCTTATCTACCGTATCACTCCATTACAATACTCTCAGACTGCTGGCTTAATTATGGTTTGCAGAGTATAAAAGTAGAATGGGAGGCAGAGCCTTCAGTTTGGATTCGGGAGACAGACACCCTCTCTGCTTCTAAGATTAGGCTTAAAACTTTCCTTTTTGAGTAAGCATACAGTTAGGACTCAATCAGGTGACCCTTAGTTATGCTGCAATAGCCCGAGGCTACTTGGGGATTCCCATGATGCATTGAGTGTTTCTTTTTCAGTCACCTTTTCTTTTGTTTCTTTTTTCTTTTTGTTGCGTGTCCCGTTTGGCTCTTTTGCCATCAGAATTATTGTCTAAAGGCGAAGAAAGATGCCCAACGGATTTACTTTACCAAATGGATCATCCCAGCCTTGCCATAATGGTCTATTTGATTCACCATTTATTTTTTATTGTATTTTATTTTCACTTGCTAAATACGGGACAGACTTGACTGGGGAAAAGAAAGGGGAGAAAGAAAGAGGGAAAGAAAAACAGCGGAGAAGAGGGACAGGGATAAGGGGCAAAAAACAAAAACCAACAAAATAAGCAGACAAAAAATACATATATCAATCACCTGGATCACCTGTTGAGAAAGAAAAAAAGAGAAAACAAGCAGAAGAAAAAGAGAGCAATATAATAAACAACATCACGATGATCTATGGAAATATAACAGTAAATACTAAATATTAAACATTCAGTCACCTTTTCCACTCACATTTTTTGTTTGGTAACATATGTGTTCATACACCTCTCTGCATTTTATTATTAGTTATTACCTTTACCTTACCTAACAATTTAAAACGCTTTGAGACATCTTTTGTTGTGATTTTTTGCTAAATAAATAAAATAAATACATAAATAAAATGTGCTTTTTGGTTTGGTTTTGGATCTAAGACCAGGAAATTAGATCTGTCACAGATTTGTAAAAAGGTGTTTTTGGTTCTTCAGCTCGAGAAAAGCATGCTTCTTGCTCCCTCTTCTTTTTGTATAAACATGGAAATCACAGTGAGTGAAGTGTACCAACTGCATGAATATTGTCCCTCAAATTGGGGAAAACAATTGTCTGTAAGGTATCACTGACAAAACCTGTTATTATGAGTGATTCTGTTGTACTCATTAGCAAGACATTACTTTAAAGTACATGTATAACTAAAATTTGGATGAGGTCCAACACACTGTGTGTGCAGAAGAACTTGGAGGAAGTTTCTGTCATGATTGTTTAAACATCCTTTTTCAAACTTGCCTATCTTGCTATTCAAATATCAATTACATATTTATGTTGGGAAAACAGCTCCCTCTGCAGCTGGATCCTTAGCTTCCTGTCTGACAGACGCCAGGTGGTCAGACTGGGCAGCATCACCTCATCCCCCATCACACTGAACACTGGTGCTCCACAGGGGTGTGTACTGAGCCCTCTCCTGTACTCACTCTACACCTACGACTGCACAGCCACTAACAGCTCCAACATCATTGTGAAGTTTGCGGACGACACTACAGTGGTGGGTCTTATCACCAACGGTGATGAGACGGCTTACAGGGAGGAGGTCAGCGCCCTGACCCACTGGTGTCAAGACAACCATCTCACCCTAAACGTCGCAAAGACAAAGTGGACTTCCGGAGGTGCAGAGAAGTACACACCCCCATCACCATCAACGGCGCTGCTGTGGAGAGAGTGAGCAGCTTCCGGTTCCTTGGAATACATCTGGCTGAGGATCTTACGTGGTCAGTACACACAAACAAAACAGTGAAGAAGGCGCAGCAGCGCCTCTTCTTTCTCAGGAGACTGAAAAGATTCGGCATGAGCCCTCGCATCCTCAGGACCTTCTATCGCTGTGCCATTGAGAGCATCCTCACTGGATGCATCACCACCTGGTATGGCAACAGCACCGCCTACAACTGCAAAGCTCTCCAGAGAGTAGTGCGGTGCTCTGAACGGATAATTGGAGGTGAGCTTCCCTCCCTCCAAGACATCTACAGGAAGCGCTGCCTGAGGAAAGCGGGGAGGATCATCAAGGACTCCAGTCACCCCAGCCATAAACTGTTCAGACTGCTTCCATCAGGAAGGAGGTTCTGCAGCATCCGGTCCCGTACCAGCAGACTGAGAGACAGCTTTTTCCATCAGGCCATCAGACTGCTGAACACGTCATAGACACCTCAGCTTCACTACTGGAACTTCAACATTATGCACTCCACACTGTATATAAATGCCACTTGTTTTGCACATATTCAACTCTGTATATTTTATATATTTTATTATTATTATTATTTTTTTTTTTTTTTTTTTTTTTTTTTTTTTACTATTTAATTTGTAAAAATGTGTATACACACACACACACACACACACACACACACACACACACACACGTAGGAAAATATTTAGTATACACATCCAGAAATGCATACACTATTATATATTGTACATATATTTATTAGTTTCAGGTTGGCCATTCTTGTATTTTGCTCGTTTGTGTTGTTGTGTTTGCACATCTCTGTTGCTTGTGGGGCTCGCACACAAGAATTTCACTCGCATGTGCTGTGCCAGTGTGCCTGCACATGTGATGTGACAATAAAAGTGATTTGATTTGATTTGATTTGTTGTTCTTCTTGTTTTATAGCTATAAGCCTATGCAATGTATATATTTTCTATTTAACCAAATTACTTTTATTCCTAATAATTTATGGAAGAAGATTTTATGGTTTAGTGTAAGTAACCCAAAACTGTCTTTAACATGTTCCCAAGTAATGTTTTACTGTAATCACATTACACTTTTCAGTAACATGGTCATACAATGTGTTACTGTGCTAAATTCAATAATCACAGTTACAATTGTGCCATTATTTGTGCTGCAAAGGTTCTTCCATTGTCTGCTTGAAGGACATATAAATAGAAAGCATCAAACATGGCTTTTTCTTCCTGTGCACTTGCACTGCCGTCACCTGATGTCAGTTAATGTGGCTGAAGGTATAATGAGATGACAGCCACTGACATCTCCTCAAAGAGAGTAAGCCACAGAAGGTCATTTTTAGGAAAGATGCCTGTTCACAGAGTGCTGTATCAAAGAATATGGAACCTTGACATCAACAATGGCTGCAGTCTGGAGAGGATTGTCAAGAAAAATCCATTCAAGAAGTGGATCTGAGGCCCACCCATGTCAGTGCCACTGAACATAGATGCCACCAGGAAAGGACCTACAACTGTCACAATCCTAAGACCAAGCAACTCCTGAACCAGAGACAACACCTCAGCCCACATAAAAAATTAATATTCTGCAGAAAAATGTTCTCTCTAAGTGTTAAATGGATTAAGGTCGAGCTCATTTTAATACTTTCTATTCTGTTTAATTGGAGTAATATCTGTGTCCCTGAAATCACCTCATATCAGTTCAGTTGGCCTAGATTTATTTAGTTAAATTTATAGAGCAGCTGATTTAAAGTTTCAAGTTTTATTGTCATGTACAGATAAACAGTGTAGCCACATTTTAATTCTTTGGCTCGTGCTCCTCAGTTTTACATGAGCATACTGAAAGTGTGAAGATATATTAAGAAGAAAATAGCAGTAATAATAATGATAAAAGAGAAAAATAAATAAATATTTAGAGAATTTAAGACAAGTTGTGCAAGACGTGTGCAATGAGCACTTAAGTGGCATCTGTTGAGTGAGTCCTGTAATTGTAATGAGTGTGTAATAGTGTGTATGGAATGTCAGCAATTCAAAAGCCTGATGGCTTGTGGGTAAAAACTGTCTCTGTGTCTGGTAGTGCAGGGTTTAATGCTCCTGAACTGCCTGCCAGATGGCAGGAGTGTGAAAAGTCTGTGGCTGGGATCAAAGAGGATCCGCTGCGTCTTTCTCACACAGTGCTGTCTGTAGAGATCCTGCATGGCTGGTAGTTCGGTCCTGGTGACACGCTGTTCTGATCTCCCCACCCTCTGAAGAGCTTTGCGGTCCAGAACATTACAGCTGCTGTACCAGGTGGTAATGCAGCCAGTCAGAATACTCTCAATGGTGCATCGATAGAAGTTTCAAAATGGGACTGGAACTCAAAACACAGCTTTATTGCTGGCAAAACTTTTTCACAAAAGCAAAACTCAGAACAGAGGTGCTGGAAGACTGGACATAACAAACACACAGCATGTTGAGGATACAACACAACAGAGGGTAAAGGCAAACACAGGGCTTATATACACAGGGGAGTAATCAGGGAATGGGAAACAGGAGGGAGACACAGCTGGGAGAGATTAGGACTAACGAGACAGGGGCAGGTAAAACTGAATACACTGACATAGGACTAGGACTATCAAAATAAAACAGGAAATAAGAAACAAATCACAAAAATGCAAACTCGACACTGAGAGACAGACAGAAAGAATATAACACATAAAACAGAGAAGACAGTGACTTAACGTAAAGAGAACAAAACCAAGAATAACCCTTAATACAAAATCAAAACAGCACAACTCAAACCCCAAACAAATCATAATTTAGAAAAACACCAAAACAGAAACAGAAAAAGCTGGGTCAAGATGAGCCAGAACCGTGACAGCCAGATGGAAATGAAGGAATATAGTGTATAATCTGAGTTTGTTGTGAACTACATGTTTGAAAAACTGTTTGGCGACTTCACTAAGTGGCTTTCTGTTAAAGGCTTTTTACTAGGTACCATGACCTTTAAGCAGTGTTGGGACTGACGCGTTATTAAGTACAGTAACTACGTTATTATTATGGTAACGATCACGGTAACTAGTTATTATGCGAAAACCAGGAACGCGTTACTCGTTACTGGGATTTACATTGTTATTCGTTACTTTGTGTGGTGGCTATCGCGGAGCTTCCACAGATTCAATAACATTAGCAAGTGGTGGAGGCCAGCAGGTGGATGAGGGAAAGGGGAGGCAGGAGGGGGAGAGACCCGAGGCGGCCGCAGGTCCAAGTGTCAGGTGAACTGAACTTCAGGTAATAAGTTATGACCTGCAGTCTATCTGGGTCAGTTATAAACCAAGTTTAGGTGGAGTTTATTTTCGTTGTTCTGACTTTTTCGTACTGCGTACTAGCTAGCATAACGGAGTTTCTATACAGTTGGGTGGGTGCTATGTTACTGATGTTGAACTTTATTTTGTTCATAAGGTTAATTATTAGTGTTGCCAACCGTCCCGTAAAAAACGGAATCGTCTCGTATTCAAAGAAAATATTTCGCTTTTCGTATTGAGGTGAAAAGGAACACAGTTTGTTCAGCTACAATGAAAAAGACACAAAGCTGGAGTTATTCTGTGTTCACGCTGCACAGCTGCCTCTTCTCCTCTCATTCTCTCCCCCTCTCTCTCCTGTTTCTACTTCAATCATTAAACTGATCAATGATCAGCTGATCGGCTTTTCTCTCTTGTTTGTTTATCGCCCACTTTGCGCCAGAAAGAGGAAACCAGTCGCGCTAAACAACAGCAGCATGTTTAAGCTTGATCAGCTGTTGTTAGAATTTATTTAATATTAATTTCTAGTATCAGCTGATGTTTGCTGGAGCCACAGCTGTAAACCTGCTGGTCTTGATGTCGGTTTGGATATGTGGTGAGAGGGAAACATGAAGATGAAACCAGGAGACGTCCTTACTGAATCATCAGAGCTGAACAGTTGATGGAGAAACAGGTTTACCTTTTAGGTGACATGAATGAGTTGAAGGGAAGTTATGAACTGTTTCTGAGAGACAAATAACACCAGGATCCTTTTCTAAGTAGCTGACAGCTGGTAACTGTGCAGGGGTGGATCTAGGAAAGTTTTGCCAGGGGGGCAGGTAGGGCATTAACAGGGAAAGGTGGGGCACAAAGACATACTTTTCTTTCTTATTCTCATTTAAAATA
This sequence comes from Maylandia zebra, assembly GCF_041146795.1. NCBI lineage: Eukaryota > Metazoa > Chordata > Actinopteri > Cichliformes > Cichlidae > Maylandia > Maylandia zebra. The sequence continues at coordinate 9,597,977 of NC_135183.1, forward strand.
TCTAGCTTTTATTAAATAATTATCTAAATCTTACAACCAAAGTTTTTATCTGACGTAAAATGTATAGAAATCATACATATACCAACAAGACTGTGTACATATGGAAAAGATATATATAAATCTTATAAAGTTTGTATCTGTCTTGTGTGAAACTTGTATGAAAAGCATACAAGAGTAAAAACAGATATAAGATCCCTTGGAAAAATTATATAATGAAACTTGTATGTTTTGGATACTTACTAAAACAATATATCCCCTCGACTACAATTCGGACCTTTCCCAATCAAAAACCTTGGGTTGACTCTACTGTCAGGAGAGCTCTCAAAGCACGGACCACGGCCTACAATATGGGGCTCACATCGGGCGATATGACCAACTATAAAGCAGCTTCTTATGGTTTAAGGAAGACTGTGAAAGCGGCTAAAAGGCGTTACAAGGACAAGGTGGAGTCGCATTTCCAATATGGCGACTCCCGACATATATGGGACGGGCTACGAACAATCACAGATTATAAACCCAGCACTGTGAGATGTACGAAACCGGAATTAGCTGACGAACTCAATGCTTTTTTTGCGCGTTTTGAGGCGCCTCAGTTTCAATCTCAGAGCCCTGCACCCGCCCCCGCTGCTGAACCAGCACCACTGATACTCTCTGAGCATGATGTGAGGAAAGCTCTGAGGGCAACCAACTGCAGGAAGGCAGCGGGACCAGATAGCATACCGGGACGTGTGCTAAGAGTATGTGCAGATCAGCTAACTACAGTTTTCACTAACATCTTCAATGCCTCCCTGGCCCAGCAGGTAGTCCCCACCTGCTTTAAAACATCAGTGATTGTTCCGATCCCTAAGAACACCCGCCCAGCCAGCCTAAATGATTATCGCCCAGTGGCCCTAACATCTGTAGTGATGAAATGTTTTGAGAGGCTCATGAAACCCTTTATTAGTTCTTTCCTCCCTCCCGACTTGGACTCATTGCAGTTTGCATACCGGACAAATAGATCCACTGGAGATGCTGTAGCACAGGTCCTGCACACCACACTGAGCCATCTAGATGAGGGACGTGGGAACTATGTGAGAATGCTGTTTATAGACTACAGCTCAGCGTTCAACACCATAGTGCCCCACATCCTTACGGATAAGCTCCGGGATCTGGGATTCAGCACATCCTTGTGCAGGTGGATTCACAGCTTTTTGACTGCGAGACCACAGTCGGTGAGAATAGGGGATGTGTACTCTCATACCCTTTCACTGAACATAGGGGCCCCCCAGGGATGTGTGCTTAGCCCTCTTCTTTATTCCCTCTACACCGCGGACTGCACGGCCAGATACCCCACTAACTCCATTGTGAAGTTCGCTGACGACACAGTGGTGGTAGGACTCATCTCCGGGAATGACGAGAGGGCCTACCGAAGCGAGGTGGACGGATTAGCAAAGTGGTGTGTGGCAAACCACCTCTCCATGAATATCAGCAAAACAAAGGAGATGGTGATTGATTTTAGGAGACAGAGAGGCGAGAAAACTCACACCCCAATTCAGATCAATGGAAACCCTGTGGAGAAAGTCTCTAATTTTAAATACCTCGGTGTTTATATCAACGAGGACCTTATTTGGAACACACATACGGACTTCCTCATCAGCAAAGGCAGACAGCGCCTCTATCATCTGAGGCGTTTAAAGAGGTTTAAGATCTCCAAGAACATCCAGAGGAGATTCTACACCGGGGTCATTGAGAGCATCCTGTGTAATAACATCACGGTGTGGTACGGGAACTGCACAGTACAGCAACAGAAAGCCCTGCAGAGGGTCGTGCGCACAGCTGAACGCACTATGGGAACATCTTTACCAACACTGCAGGACATCTACGCTGAAAGGTGCAGATCCCGGGCCATCAGGATCACTAACGACTCCAGCCATCCCGCTTACAAACTGTTCAGGCCACTGAGGTCAGGGAAACGCCTCTGTAGCCTGAAAACAAGAACTGAAAGGTTCAGGAGGAGTTTTTACCCACAAACAGTGAGACTCCTCAATCAAAACACAAATCGGACAACATGATGGACAATTCCATACACAGTATATAATTTTCCTTTGAGTTTTATCCTTATTTTTATTTGTATTTTATCATATACATCTGTATTTATGTAAATACGTACACTATAGCTCTTAACTATTACAGCGTAATATTTTGCACGATATTATACATTTTTATACTTTTATATAGATATTTTTTATTATAAGTTTAGTAAGATGCACAGTCGGGGGGGGGAGTACTTTTTAGCCGGAAAAAACATTTCACTGTGTGTTGTACTAGTTATAACTACATGTGACAAATAAATAAAGAATTGAATTGAATTGAATATATGAAAGTAATGAGAAAGTGGCCACTTTCATGAGTAAATCATATAAGTTTTTACTATTTCTTTTCCATATGGGCACTGTCACAACAGCATTTGTTTTCATTCAAAGGCTTTATGGCTTTAATACCTGGTGGGCCGGTCTGTAGTCAAAATGCCCGATTTTCTGTCCCAGTCCAGCCCTGCAGGTTAATACTGGCAGTGTCACCATGCCAGCTGACTGTATTTCATCATCAGCCAGTGTTGTTCTTTATCAATATTACCAAAGTTTACCATAAGTCAGCATAGAAAGTATTTACTTGCTTTCAGGTTTTATTCAAATGTTAGTCTTTTCAGTTGTTTCCCCACTTTTTTCCTGTTTCAAAATCAAACACCAGTTTGTGAGAAGATTATCTTCTTTTTTTAACAGGCAGATAAAGTTTTACATTGGAACTGGCTAATTTGTCAATTGTTTGTTACAAATGTTCGTATTTTAATATTCAAAAATGCTTTTGCCCAAAACATATGTGCACTATATGTCAGTAAAAATACTATGCAAATATTGCTGTCCTTGAATGCTGAGAAAACACTGACAAAGCACTGATTGTATCTCTTGTACTTTATCAACGCAGTATCTAAAAACTTTGCACCGTAGCGGTTAAAATCTCATTCTAATAAGAGTTAAAAGCGCATTCGGTTATTAGGTTTATAGGATTATTGAATTATGGTTAACGGTTGGTAGAATTTTTTTTTAAACATTATCTGCCAATTACATCTGCCACCCTTCTCCAAATCTGTGCCCCTACCTGGCCCCCCCAACAAAGATTTTCTAGACACGCCACTGCTGGTGAGAGGGAAACATGAAGATGAAACCAGGAGATGTCCTTACTGAATCATCAGAGCTGAACAGGTGATGGAGAAACAGGTTTACCTTTTAGGTGACATGAATGAGTTGAAGGGAAGTTATGAACTGTTTCTGAGAGACAAATAACCCCAGGATCCTTTTTTAGGTAGCTGACAGCTGGTAACTGTGCAGGGGCGGGTCTAGCAAAGTGTTGCCAGGGGGCAGGTAGGTCATTAACAGGGAAAGGGGGGCACAAAGAAATACTTTTCTTTCTTATTCTCATTTAAAATGTCTAGCTTTTAAAAAATAATTATCTGAATCTTACAACAAACGATTGATAGATTGATGCATATATACCATCAAAACAGTGTACATCACTGTCACAACAGTGTTTATTTTCATTCAAAGGCTTTATGATTTTTCCTATAATGGTGGGCCGGTCTCTAGTCAAAATGCCCGGGACGATTTTTCATCCCAGTCCAGCCCTGTATGCAGCTCATCTGCAGTCTGGTGTTGCCTACATCTTCCTATTCAAAAGGCAGAATTTCCGAGTTCTGAGTACAATCGAAAGCACCACGACTGCAGTTTTTGTGTTGGATGTAAAAGGCACACATGACGCTGTGACGTAGGCTAGAATCATGGCAGCAGTCAATGACGGTCCAGGCGTAGGATTTCTCTCGTGAAAATATGCACATTATCTTTTCCTTTCTATTGGTAGGTGGCACAGTGCACTTGTGGCAAGTAAGCAAGCTAGAAGACTGGCAAAGTTATGGAAGAAACACATTAACAAGAGAATTCTGAGTAAAACCAAAGTTACTTTCCCTAGTAACTAGTTACTTTGAAAGTAACGAGTAACTTGAAGTAACTGAGTTACTTTTGAGAGAAGTAACTAGTAATGTAACTAAGTTACTATTTTAAAGTAACTAACCCAACACTGTTGGTACCATAACGAGCGGCCCAACCTGTTCTATAGCCCCAACTACCGCAGCACCAACCACAACTACCGCAGCACCAACCACAACTACCGCAGCACCAACCACAACAACTGCAGCACCAACCACAACTACTGCAGCACCAACCACAACAACTGCAGCACCAACCACAACTACTGCAGCACCAACCACAACAACTGCAGCACCAATCACAACAACTGCAGCACCAACCACAACTACCGCAGCACCAACCACAACTACTGCAGCACCAACCACAACAACTGCAGCACCAACCACAACTACCGCAGCACCAACCACAACTACTGCAGCACCAACCACAACTACTGCAGGACCAACCACAACTACTGCAGCACCAACCACAACAACTGCAGCACCAACCACAACTACTGCAGCACCAACCACAACTACTGCAGCACCAATCACAACTACTGCAGCACCAACCACAACTACTGCAGCACCAACCACAACTACCGCAGCACCAACCACAACTACTGCAGCACCAACCACAACAACTGCAGCACCAACCACAACTACCGCAGCACCAACCACAACTACTGCAGGACCAACCACAACAACTGCAGCACCAATCACAATAACTGCAGCACCAACCACAACAACAGCAGTTCCAACCGCTATAACAACAACAACAACCACAGAAGGTGATTATAAATTATTTGAAAAACATATAGCTAATGATTAACTACAGAGACTTAAAAAGATGCCTTAAATCTGAATAGATTCTTCGGTGGGTCAACACAAGTAAATCTAAAATTCACCCGGAGTCAGAAATCTTTTAAATAGTAGAAACTGGTGCTGCAGCTGACTGTGTAAAATAAAAATGAATAAAAGATTCTGTCATGGGTGTTGTTTAATCCAAAATTACACCAATTACTTTGCTTTTTCTTATATTTATCGACCCCCTGTGTATTCCTTAGAAGCAGTTTGTACTACTATGCAGTCATTATTCACACACCTCGTCTCACTTGGGGGCATTTCTCAGCCAGATATGGCTAGCTAGTCCAACTGTCCACTGGCAGGAGTGTTTAGCTAAGCTCTGTTGTCGGACACTACATGCTTTTTCTCATCTGAGCCTGAGTCTTCATCATAGATTGATGCATTGTACCATTAACCCTCCAGTAAGGTTTTTTTATTTGTACAGTTTAGGAGTTCATGTAGCACTTCCCTGTGGTCACTCCGGCAACCAAACTGACCTGTTGGGAACAGTTCTGCCCTCTGTTCCTCTTTCACCTCTTGTCCCAATGTGCTGCTCCAGTAGGGGAGGAGTAAACCAATGATGATCTCAGGCTGTGTTTCTCAGCCTCCCCTGGCACTGTCACCTGAACACAATGCACCACCTCCTCTGTAGCTGACCCACAAACCGCATACTCCTACTGCTTGACTAGCGAAGGCAAAGGGCCATTCCAACCTGATCTGAAAAAAGCAGCAGTGGTCCTCTGGAACAAGCCAAAGTTGGCCCCTCGCTGCCACCAGAAGGCTCAGCGCCTCTCCAAATAGAAGTAGCAGCCGCATATAAAAATATTGGAGAGCTCAAATGCAAACTTCTGTAGTTTTGAAAGACATGTAACACTTTTCACATGGAAGACTAACAACAAAATTCAGTTTTAAAATCTTATGCTCTTTTATTCACTTCTGATTGTAATGTTTTTAAAATCTAAAGCCCTGCAAGCACTAGCCCACATAGAGATGAGGATAACTACCTATGGAGAGGTCATCAATGCAACCATCATCAAAGTTCTTGAAAAGGTATGCCTATATAAAATTATATCTCATTTAAAATAAGTTTGCTTTGTGGATTCTTTAAACTTACTTTGAATAATAAGAAAGTGAGATAAACATTTAGATGTTTAGTCTTTGTGTTTTCTCTCTGTTTAGTTTTTTAGGAACCAGATCATGAATGGAACAGCCCACAGTCTCTCTGTGACAAACATTCAACGAAAGAGAGTTGGCCCATAAAAGCTCCACGTGGACAGAAGTCAAAAGTGTCTGAATGAAGACAACAATTCAAGGATGTCTTTGTTTTAACATAATGTGAAGCAGCAGTATGCCTCAGCTGTTTTATCAAATCTTGAAACAAGACAGTTGTAGACACCGGCTGTTTCCACAAGCCATCAGATTTACAAGTCAAGACAGTAATTTCTGAATGAAAAGAAATAACAAACAGTTTTGTAATTACAGACTTTTGGTTGTATTTTACATAAATGTGAGAACTGGAAATGTGCTTTGATCTGTCAGAGATTTGTAAGAGGCGTTTTTTTTTTTTCAGTTCTCCAGCTTGAGAAGCAGAGGTCCCTCTGACAACCCTGGTAACCAGAAAACGTTAAAGTTGGCTTCTTGCTTCCTCCTCCTTTCTATATTAAAAATAAGTAAAATTACAGTGAGTGAAGCATGCCAAGTGAACGAATACTGAACCTCAAAATGGGAAAATCAATTGTCTGTTAGGTATTACTGTTATTGTGACTGATTCTGTTATACTCAAGGTCACCTTTCCAGTTCATTGGCAAGAAAGAATTTGAAATCACCCCTTGTTTGCTGAAGGTTGTGTATTTTTACTTTAAAGTATAAATAAAATTTGGAGGAAGTCCAAAACATTGTGTGTGCAGAAGAAGTCTCAGGAAGCGTCTCTTGCTATTGAAATGTCAGGTAGATATTAACTATAAGTCTCATGGGACCACCACTCTACCTACTGAGCTATCCCTGCCCCCAAAACTAAATACCAAACGAAATTTGTTTCTAAATATTTTTGCACTTTGTGGTGTAATATATACTGTATAATATAATGTATAATGCACTTTTGTATAACAATTTTGGGATTATAGTAGCAACATTCACTAAAAATGTCCTCTTCAACATGTCATTTGGGCCACTGTGGCCAGCCCACCTGGGCCCGACTGGGCAAGCCTCACATGTGCTTTTATTTGAGCCACCAAGTGGCTACTTTCGGCTACTTTCTTTTTCACATGGGATCACACCACAGTTGATGTGGTGACACCAAATGCCCTTCTTCACACAACCCACGATAGATTTATGTTTTATGGGGCGATCGTGGCTCAAGAGATGGGAGTTTGCCTTGTAATCGGAAGGTTGCCGGTTCGAGCCCCGGCTTGGACAGTCTCGGTCGTTGTGTCCTTGGGCAAGACACTTCACCCGTTGCCTACTGGTGGTGGTCAGAGGGCCCGGTGGCACCAGTGTCCGGCAGCCTCGCCTCTGTCAGTGCGCCCCAGGGTGGCTGTGGCTACAATGTAGCTTGCCATCACCAGTGTGTAACTGTGTGTGGAGTCGTGTGTGGAGGTATTTCACCTCCACAAACACCCAAGACATGGTTTGCGATACATGTGGCAAGACAGTGAGGTGTTGTGGCAACACCACTAACCTCGTCAAAAACCTCAGAGTAAGTCATATCACAGAATATGACGAGCGTATGTTGAGGCGAACTGAAGAGGAGGAGAGGGACAGGTGCTGCTAGGGGGAGAGAGACGTCTCTTGCAGAGTCCTTCAGTGCGGCAGGCAACATGCTTCAACTTCAGGAGTTTTTATTCTATATGATTATTCTGCATTATTAAGCAATAAGAACAAGTCGTCTGATGTCCTGTAATCATTATGAAGCTATATTATTATATTATTATGACAATTACATAATACAATTATATATTGTATTATTTTGGTATCGATCTGATACCAAGTAAATACAGGAACAGTAATGACAATGCCAATACTTTTATGTAATAAATTTATGTAGGGAAGAGCCGTGTATCATGACTCATGAGATTAATTATTAATTTACAAATTTCTAACACAATAACTAAATCACTGTTAATTAAACAAAACACACCTTTCAGCTTTTCGCGTAATTTGAAACTGGCTTTTTTGAAGACCTGGAAAATAAATGTGTCTGTCTCTGAAGCTCTTTTGGTCAGCTCCTGTTCTTTTAATATGTTATAAATAACATTGATGTGACAGTCAACACAAAAAGCTGACAAAAAGATTTTTCATTGTGCATGTTTGAGGTTCAAAAAAGTGATTCAACACAATTCAATATTGAACGTAGAAGAGAGAAACAAAGTATCAACCCTATTGTGCTAGTATAATGTCGATATCATTGATATTTGGATCGATTTGCTCAGCTTAAGCCAGGGCTCAAAGTCCAGTAAAGTGTCGGAATTGTAGATCAGAATTAATAATCACAAAATATATTAATAAATAAATGCAAAATACTAAAACACACTAGAAGTGACAACATGTTACAAGCATACATAAAATAATATTTACAATAACTATAATTGTTGGTCCATAAAACCTCATGTGCACAGAAGACTAAAGTAAAAGTATGAAAGCAACAATTCATGAGTGTGTTGGTGGATTTGTTTTAGCAAATGCAGAGCACCCGCTCACTTTATCACATCATGACATATATGTTTCATGTTGTGGCAATACAAGACATCAGCTGTGTTGCAGGGATCACAAAGTAACATCCACAACACACCAGATTGGTAGACTTAGTTTCCAAGTGTAAGAAAGTATTCCGACTACACAAACATTAGATGATCTGATAAGTTTTATGATCATTTTGTGAAATTAACTTATGTTGGCTTATTATGGTTGTTTGTCATTTAAGTGTCAGCTTGCACAGTACATCAAGGATATTAAACCAGACAATCTGATCAAAGACCATTTGAAAGAGGTGTCATTAATACCATTGTTTTACTGCTGTAAACGCACATCTCACTCTGAGAAGCCTGTCGACTAGGAAAATAAACTTCTCACTCACTCCTCGTCTAAACAAGGAAATTGACGGCTGTAATTTTAGTGTGGGGAGCATACCAAGTGTTTGAGTGTTGTATCTTGTACCTGTTGTACGACAAAAGGCCTCTGGAAATTTCATCCTGAACTATTATTCTACTATTCATCTTTCCAGTTCACTTGATGAACTTTAAAGCTCTCCCTGTTTGTTATTGTGTACTGTTTGTATTGTGCTTTGAAACACTATAACTAAATTTAGAGCTGGTCCAAGACATTGTGTGTGCAGGGGAACCTTTTATTATGCATCATTAGTTATAATTATAATTCTTATTTACATTTGTAGATACACTGGCACAGATATCCATATGACAATTTAAATCTGGCACACAAAAAACAAACACACAAAAAATAAAGAAAAATGCAAGTATAGCATTTTTCACACTTTGAAGTTATTGTTGAAATATTTATTCATGTTTCAAAGTTCCCTAGTTTTATAGTATAAATTATTTTAATTGTTCTGGCATAGAGCAAAATAAAAAAATGTCATGCAGTTTGGGAAAATGGAGCAACAATTGCATATTTTTAGGAAAGTCGATGAGAATTTGTGATTTTTGTCCACAATTTGATACATGAGTAAATAAATCTTAATCTTTACCACAGTTGTCACATGACTGTAGGAACAGTAATGACAAAGCACAAGAGCAATGAATCCAGTCCAGGTGTGTATCCTTCTCAATGCTGCCACCTCCTGATGGAGCTGAGGAGGCGCAGGCTGAAGCCCTGGAAGGTTTCTTTGGACAGAGGCTCCAAAAAAAAAAAACACGACAGATGGAGCTGACAGCAGAGACTGCACACAGGACCAGGAGCAAAACCATTTACAGAACAATGACTAAATAAAAATAAACTAAAATTATATTTTTGTCAAACATCAACAAGTTTTTTTTAACTTTTCAAAAGCTAAATTAATAACTAACACAAACTCCTATGTTTAATGTTTTTTATTATTATTATTTCATTCATTTAGCAGCAGACTGGGTGCATTTCTGCTTTATTCAGTGCATGCTCATACTAAAAGACTACATTTGTCTAGTAATTACACTTTCATAACAAATACATTTTCATCGCTGCTTGCTTTTGTACTTTTCTCAATTAAACTATTAAAAGCTCTTTTAATCAAAGGTGGGTGCCTTAACATGACTAAACATTTTAGCCAAGATATCTGTGCCTGTGTTACTCACTCTCACAGTTTACTGGTGCATTTTGCTAAGCAGGCTAACTAACATTAGAAAGAACTGAACTTGCATCACTTGAATACAGAGTTGTTACTCAAACTTTTTGGTGATAAGACTTAGATGAGGCATCATAGCAGAGCAAAGTTTAACGATGGTAGGAAGCTCATAATAACAGATGACGCACATGAACGCTTATAGACACGGATCTTTGAAGCCTACATGATAACATTATTCCAGCAACAATGTGGAGATCAACTTGTTTTTAGATCCAATTAAAATAAATTAACTCAAAAAGATCCTCTAGAACAGTGGTTCCCAAACTTTTTTGCTGGGCCCCCTTTGTTTTAAAGAAAAATGTTCGCTGCACGCTCATACTCTCTCCCGCACTCGATATGTGATCCATTGTTGATCTGCACACAGCTGTTGTCATGAACGTCGCACTTGCTTACGTCACTGTCGTGAGACATTCTCGCAAAAAAAATCACGGTTTTAGTAACGCAGTAACGCAGCGTTCCTACAGGAAAGTAATGGTAATCTAATTACTGTTTTTGCAATAGTAATCCCTTACTTTACTCGTTACTTGAAAAAAGTAATCGGATTACAGTAACGCGTTAATGCCCATCTCTGGTGGTGATGATGGTGAATTGGAGTCATGGCAGACATCCTGGCAGCTTTATGAGACCATAGATTGACATGCTTGATCTTTTCCAGATTGCCTGGTAGAGAACCATTGGTCATATCATCCCGTAAAAGTGCTGACATGGTAAGGAAAGTCTTCTGATGTTGTCCTGTTGGGATGCCAGCTTCGCCTTCATCATACTGTGTCTGACATGCCCTGTTATATGGAACTTGGCCTTTAATTTTGGAATAGAACTTGAGTCTTATTCCTTAATATCGCTGCAACTTGATTTTGTAGAACACCAGCTTGAAGATGTTCTATGCCATCTGTCAAATGTGGCACGCTTGGTGCAGACACCAACTGACAGCTGTAGCAGGGTCCATGCTTACAGATGCTGCTAATCAGACAACAGTCAGGCACCTGATTATCAGCACCTGGCGTACCAGAAACTCAGCACAAGTCAATAGCACATACTTCACATGCAATTCAAGTAAATAAATTTGAGACTGGCACTATGCATAAATTTAGTCAATAAATACATACAAGTGGCAGCCCCTACAAACAAACAAATATGTCAAGCGATATATATGAAGTTTATTATACCAAGTGATAAGCAGCACACAGGAAAACTTAAATAAGAGTGTAAGATTGCCATACATCTCATAGGAAGAGTAATAGCATTTTAATATAATTACAAATGCTTTGAACCTGGCAACTGCTCTGCCAGGAAAAACAAAGTGACTGAATGAATTAAACTGTAAAGTGTTCAGTAATTACAGAGATTAGTGGTGGCTAAGGTGAAAAGCAGGATGACCAGAATAAAAGGTGAGCTACATTTTATGAAAAACTGGTTTGCCAACTTCTGTGACGATTTCCAGTAAGTCATACTATGACATAGGTTGACGTTTTTTAGTTTAGGTGAACTCACATGGCTGAAAGCACTGTACTTCCCTCTTGACCTCGGAAAGTTGCTTTTATATCCACTGTGTTGTTTGTGTGTGCTGTTTTTCTACAATTGTTAAACAATAAAAAGAAAGTGCAAGCTACACCTGTTGAAAACAAATGAATGGCAAGTACTGAGTAAATATATATAAATATCTTTTTGAAAACCCAATGTATTTCAGTTAATTCCACAGGAAGGAAAATAAGTTCATACTGAGCAGTTAACCATCAGGGTGCAATCAAGGATCTGGCTATTTGTTCTATTATGATGATTTGTAGTTCCTTTGAAGCTTTAAAGTGTTAGTCCTTACATACTGCATCAGTATTGTCATAACTCAGTCACTCAGATTTGGAGATTGGCAAAGCTGAAGAGAATTTCACAGCAAATCTATAGTAGAATATTAAAAAAAAGAATACTTCAGTTCTCAAGCACTTCCAATATTAACTTGAAGTAAAACTAATTTCATCTATGCTTCCCCTGTTACTACACTTAACATACTTTTAATGAGGAAAAGCTCTCAGTATATGTACCAGTACTCCTATCATGCAATTAAACATTTAGTGACATTTACTCATTTTGAACTTTGTGGAGCATTTTTACTATTTAACTTGACCTGCATTATATAAAGATGTAAGTTTCAGTGCACATACCTTTGGTTTGTGGTTTTTCAGGTCATGTGACACTCTTTAATATTGGAGGGAGGAGCAAATCATGTCATCTAAGTAAAGTGTGCAGACACAGAAAACAAACAGTCAGAGTCTGAGACAATCTGGGAGTAGTGAGTAGTAGCAGAGTTCATCATGGATAAAAGAATACTTTGCTGGATATGTCTGCTGGCATATTTTCAGACATCTTTGGCACAAAGTAAGTGTTTATTGCAAGTTATAGCATTGTTTGCACTTTTTATATTAGACAGCTTTAGAGTGATTCAACTACAACAAATGTAGTACAATACTAAAACAAAATGATAATAGCACAGACTCCACAAAATATTAATAATCAGCTTTTTTTAAACTGTAGTACTGTGAGCAAAATTTTGGTTACCTCCAAGAACATACATCCTGGGATCACTGGAATGCACAAACTCCTGGAGAATGAAGACTTCAGTGATCCCATGTAACAATATGACTAGAGCATCCAATGTGCTCTAGTCATATTGTTACAATTTAATAAACACAAATAAGTTGGGGAATTTGTGTTTATTAAATTGTAACAATATGACTAGAGCACCTTGGATGAGTAGGTTTAATGACAGTTTATTAAACTGTAACATTGGATTGGGTGTATGATATATGTAATGATATGGCATATAAAACCCATTTTCAGTTCATGTTTCAAATTTTCTGTCTACAGATGGCTTCTTTGAAACTAAGTGAAGTTGAATATTTTCATGCTCTGCTGACCACACAGCACATATTCAAGATAAAGCTTAACATGTTCAATAAAGCTTACCTTAAGTTAGTGCTTCTAAGCTTATACAGTGGGTCAAAAAAGTATTTAGTCAGCCACCGATTGTGCAAGTTCCCCCACCTAAAATGATGACAGAAGTCAGTAATTTGCACCAGAGGTACACTTCAACTGTGAGAGACAGAATGTGAAAAAAAAAATCCATGAATCCACATGGTAGGATTTGTAAAGAATTTATTCGTAAATCAGGGTGGAAAATAAGTATTTGGTCAATAACAAAAATACAACTCAGTACTTTGTAACATAACCTTTGTTGGCAATAACAGAGGTCAAACGTTTACTATAGGTCTTTACCAGGTTTGCACACACAGTAGCTGGTATTTTGGCCCATTCCTCCATGCAGATCTTCTCGAGAGCAGTGATGTTTTGGGGCTGTCGCCGAGCAACACGGACTTTCAACTCCCGCCACAGATTTTCTATGGGGTTGAGGTCTGGAGACTGGCTAGGCCACTCCAGGACTTTCAAATGCTTCTTACGGAGCCACTCCTTTGTTGCCCGGGCGGTGTGTTTTGGATCATTGTCATGTTGGAAGAGGGTGCATGGGAGTTTGCCCAACCAGTCTACATGTGTTTTGTGGACTTGGAGAAGGCATTCGACCGTGTCCCTCGGGGTGTCCTGTGGGAGGTGTTGCGGGAATATGGGGTGTCTGGCCCATTGCTACGGGCCATTCGATCCCTATACAACCGTTGCAAGAGCTTGGTTCGCATTGCCGGCAATAAGTCGGACTCGTTCCCGGTGGGTGATGGGCTTCGCCAGGGCTGCCCTTTGTCTCCGGTTCTGTTCATAATTTTTATGGACAGGATTTCTAGGCGCAGCCAAGTGGCGGAGGGCTTTCGCTTTGGTGGCCTCAGAATCTCATCTCTGATTTTTGCAGATGATGTGGTTCTGTTGGCTTCATCGGGTGAAGGCCTCCAGCTCGCACTGGAACGGTTCGCAGCCGAGTGTGAAGCAGCGGGAATGAGGATCAGCACCTCCAAATCTGAGGCCATGGTTCTCAGCCGGAAAAGGGTGGAGTGGCCACTTCGGGTCGGGGATGAGTTCCTGCCCCAAGTGGAGGAGTTCAAGTATCTCGGGGTCTTGTTCGCGAGTGATGGGAGAAGGGAGCCGGAGATCGACAGACGGATTGGGGCTGCAGCTGCAGTAATGCAGACGCTGCACCGGTCCGTCGTGGTGAAGAGGGAGCTGAGTGTAAAAGCGAAGCTCTCAATTTACTGGTCGATCTACGTCCCTACCCTCACCTATGGCCACGAGCTGTGGGTAGTGACCGAAAGAACGAGATCGCGGATACAAGCGGCAGAAATGAGCTTCCTCCGAAGGGTGGCTGGCCTCTCCCTTAGAGATAGGGTGAGAGGTTCGGCCATCCGGGAGGGGCTCAGAGTAGAGCAGCTGCTGCTCCACATCGAAAGGAGCCAGCTGAGGTGGTTCGGGCATCTGACAAGGATGCCCCCTGGGCGCCTCCTGGGTGAGGTGTTCCAGGCATGTCCCACCGGGAGGAGGCCCCGGGGCAGACCCAGGACACGCTGGAGAGATTATATCTCTCGGCTGGCCTGGGAACGCCTTGGTATTCCCCCGGACAAGCTGGAGGAGGTGGCTGGGGAGAGGGAGGTCTGGGCCTCTTTGCTTAGGCTGCTGCCCCCGCGACCCGGCCCCGGACAAAGCGGAAGAAGATGGATGGATGGTCATGTTGGAAGACCCAGCCTCGTTTCATCTTCAGTTCTCACTGATGGTAGGAGGTTTTGGCTCAAAATCTCACGATACATGGCCCCATTCATTCTGTCCTTAACACGGATCAGTCGTCCTGTCCCCTTGGCAGAAAAACAGCCCCATAGCATGATGTTTCCACCCCCATGCTTCACAGTAGGTATGGTGTTCTTGGGATGCAACTCAGTATTCTTTTTCCTCCAAACACGACGAGTTGAGTTTATACCAAAAAGTTCTACTTTGGTTTCATCTGACCACATGACATTCTCCCAATCCTCTGCTGTATCATCCATGTGCTCTCTGGCAAACTTCAGACGGGCCTGGACATGCACTGGCTTCAGCAGCGGAACACATCTGGCACTGCGGGATTTGATTCCCTGCCGTTGTAGTGTGTTACTGATGGTGACCTTTGTTACTTTGGTCCCAGCTCTCTGCAGGTCATTCACCAGGTCCCCCCCTGTGGTTCTGGGATCTTTGCTCACCGTTCTCATGATCATTTTGACCCCACGGGATGAGATCTTGCGTGGAGCCCCAGACCGAGGGAGATTATCAGTGGTCTTGTATGTCTTCCATTTTCTGATGATTGCTCCCACAGTTGATTTTTTTCACACCAAGCTGCTTGCCTATTGTAGATTCACTCTTCCCAGTCTGGTGCAGGTCTACAATACTTTTCCTGGTGTCCTTCGAAAGCTCTTTGGTCTTGGCCATGGCGGAGTTTGGAGTCCGACTGTTTGAGGCTGTGGACAGGTGTCTTTTATACAGATGATGAGTTCAAACAGGTGCCATTCATACAGGTAACGAGTGGGGGACAGAAAAGCTTCTTACAGAAGACGTTACAGGTCTGTGAGAGCCAGAGATTTTCCTTGTTTGAGGTGACCAAATACTTATTTTCCACCCTAATTTACGAATAAATTCTTTACAAATCCTACCATGTGAATTCATGGATTTTTTTTTCACATTCTGTCTCTCACAGTTGAAGTGTACCTCTGGTGCAAATTACTGACCTCTGTCATCATTTTAGGTGGGGGAACTTGCACAATCGGTGGCTGACTAAATACTTTTTTGCCCCACTGTACTTGAAACTCCTGTCAATATCAAATGATTGCATGGAATGACTTTGAGTTGCTACTAAGATTAGTAGACAGATTATTTTCTGTCGAGTTATTTGGAGAGGGGCCAGCAGTCTGTGGCTGTTACTGAAATTATGAATGAAAGTTTCATCGTGTTAAGTCATTCTAATCTGCGCTTAACTCACTGTCTTTAAGCAACCACAACTGCAGCACCAACCACAACAACTACAACTGCAGCACCAGCAACCATAACTGCAGCGCCAACCACTACAACTGCACCAACAACCACTACAACTGCAACGCTAACCGCAACTGCAGCACCAACCACACCTGCGTCACCAACAACCACTGCAGCACCAACAACCACTACAACTGCAGCACCAGCAACTATAACTGCAGCGCCAACCACTACAACTGCACCAACAACCACTACAACTGCAACGCTAACCGCAACTGCAGCACCAACCACACCTGCGTCACCAACAACCACTGCAGCACCAACAACCACTACAACTGCAGCACCAGCAACCATAACTGCAGCACCAACCACTACAACTGCACCAACAACCACTACAACTGCAACACTAACCGCAACTGCAGCACCAACCACACCTGCATCACCAACAACCACTGCAGCACCAACAACCACTACAACTGCAGCACCAGCAACCATAACTGCAGCGCCATTCACTACAACTGCACCACCAACAACAACCACTACAGCTGCAGCACCGGCAACCATAACTGCAACAGTAACCACAACTACTGCACCAACAACCACAACACTAACCACCACTACAACTGCAGCACCAACCACCACTACAACTATAACACCAACCACAACTGCAGCACCGGCAACCACAACTGCAGCACCAACGAATACAACTACAGCAACAACCACAACTGCACTACCAACCACCACTACAACTACAGCACCAACCAACACAACTACAACACCAACCATAACTGCAGCACAAACCACTACAACTACAGCACCAACAACCACAACTGCAGCGCCAACTACTACAACTACAACTAAAACTGCAGCACAAAGCACCACAACCCCTACAGAAGGGTCAACCACCATTCAAAGTATGTGATTTAAATTAAAAGTACTTAATGTGTGCAACAGTTTCTCTTCCTACCTTCTGTTGTCCTTCCAACATTCACACTCTAATACTAGGGTGGGAAACTCCAGGCCTCAAGGGTTGAAGTCCTGCAGGTTTTAGATCTCACCCTGGGTCAACACACTGGAATCAAATGATTAGTTCATTACCAGGCCACTGCAGAATTTCAAGACATGGTGAGGAGGTAATTTAGCCATTTAAATTAGCTGCGGTGGTTCTAAAACCCGCAGGACACCAGCACTTGAGGCCTGGAGTTCCCCCACCCAGGGTTGGACTGGGACAAAAAAACGGCCTAAGCATTTTGACTAGAGATCAGCCCACAAAGTACTATAGGAAAAGCCATAAAGCCTCAAATGCTGTTGTGACTCCTGGTTTCATCTAAAAATCTAAAAATGTTATAGTGTAATTGTTTCAGTATTGAGGGAAATGTGCCTTATAGCAATAATCAAATGCATTTTATGATGTATAATTACTTTACACTTACCAATTATACTTTTATAATTCTTTTTTTCAGTTCCAACAGGCCCACAAGCACTTGCACATCTAAAGATAAAGATGACTACATACGGGCAGGTTAGCAATGCAACCATCATTGCCCTTCTTGAACAGGTATAGCTATATCTTAAAGTTTGCTTCGTACATTCTTGACTTATCAGTAATTTCACACACACAAATCATGTCTTAAAAATTCAAATGTTTAATCTCTGTGTTTTCTTTCCATTTAGTTTAACACCAAGGTCCTGAATGGAATACCCCACATTCTCTCTGTGACAAACATTAAAAAAGTTGAAGCATAAAAATTGAATGTGGACACAAGTCAAAAATAAAAATATAAAGGCAAGAATTTAACAGTGAGTTAGTAGATTTGTTTCAACATGATCCGGAGCGGCAGTTTGCCTCAGTCGCTTCATCATATCCTGAATGATTAGTACGTTGGTGTGAGAAGGAGACATCAGCTGTGCTGCAGTGGTCGACAGCCAGATGGGCTTGGATTGCTCTGTGAATGTATGAAACCTAAACCTGGGTGAAAGCAGATCATATTTAAATATCAATCCCCTTACATGATCATTTCTGAAATTAAATCAAACTGCAGAAACACAATGCTGTAGTTCCCATGAATTACAAATGCGCTTTTGGTTTATCATCTTGAAAAGTACAATAGGCATCTCAAACCAGGCAGCTGGCTAATAATGTCAATACTTACTCACTCTGACAAAATGGTGACTAGGAAATCAAATAATTTATATGCTTTGAAACAAAAAAAATATTTTATTTATTGGTTACGTGTTTTAGTAATATCACTTTTGAGTCATTTAAAAGTACAGATCCGGAAAAGCATTAGTTGTACTGCACACACAGCTAGGCCTCTGAGAAAGTGGGTGACACTCAGTGGGTGAGAATTCCACAGGTGTTAGCTTACTGCTCACCGTGTCAATAGATTTTAATTAAATTTCCGTAACAGATTCTTGTTAACTCGGCTTTTCCACATGGAAAACAAGGAAAATTATTACTGTTGGTGCATAAATACTGCACCCTAATGAAGAAAATAAATCAGTTTTCAGATATTACTGACCAACAACACACTTTTTCCCCCTTTGTGGTATTAGAATCAAATCTGTTTTTCAGAATTTGTTTTTGTATGTCTGCTGATTTGTACTGTACTTTAAACTGTGACTAAATTTTACAAACTTGTCACTCCTGCTACTAAAGTCTCATATACACAGAAATATATCTGATTCTGATTATTCTGAATAAAGAGATAACCATTTGTAATGGCCATTCTTTGTATCATTTATT
The DNA here is from genome assembly GCF_041146795.1 of Maylandia zebra. Classification (NCBI taxonomy): domain Eukaryota; kingdom Metazoa; phylum Chordata; class Actinopteri; order Cichliformes; family Cichlidae; genus Maylandia; species Maylandia zebra. Next base: position 9,616,817 of record NC_135183.1, read on the forward strand.
CTTTCAGAATTCTTTTTAAATGAAACTTTATTCAACTTGTGAATTTAAAGCAGATTTATACCCATATACAGAATATCAAGAACAACAGCTGTTAGAAAATACAAGAGAAAGTGAAAACATAGATTGCTATTCAATGTTAAATGTGCTCTTCGTGCCATTTTAATAATTAATGAAAGAAAACACACACCTTATCTGCATCAACAAATAAACTCAACATGGATCCATCAACTCTGACTTGGCCCTGCCAAAAACATCTAAGACCTTGTGTGTTGAGTACCATTCCTTCCCGTTCTTTTAAAATACATGATTCTACTTATCAAAAAATGCGCACAGGTTCTATTATAAACACTACACGGTTTAAAACCATCAGACTGAGGTCTTTACAAAATACAAACACTGGTCTAATCTACAGCATCGTGTCACCAGCACCAAAGTGCACACAGAGCAAATTGCGTCCTTTTAGTCATGTTGTTAACATCACACAGAAACGTTTAATCTCCAGTGAGAGGGAATTCTCTTCATAATCTCATCATCACTTCTCTTCAGTTGTCCTCTCCGTCTCGCAGCACCTTGTGCACAGCTCTGTTTAACAGGGCCAGCAGGTCCACAGCCCCAGCCACTCCCCTTGGCAGGTAGAGCTCCAGAGAAGAGGAGGCGGCATGAGGCAGGCGCAAATCTTGCATGCTGGCATCCTGAGAGGGGAAAAAAAAAAAAAAAAAAAAAAAAAAAAAAAAGGAATAGTGAGGGAAATGTGACAAAGATTCATCTCTTGACAAAGGAAAAGGAGCTATATTTTATCACCTTGGATAGTTGATGCTGGTGGTGATTCTTGTGAATTTGAATCACAATTAAAGGCAGGATTTTAAGGATTTTTATGTTAAACACCAACCTGAGAGTAAAAACACAGAGAAATGAATCTGGGGAAGCCAAGAGGAGGCAAACGGTCAGCTCCTGTGATGAAGGTGAGGAGGTCTTCAAAGGAAAACTCTGCCTTGCCGTCTGATTGTGCAAACAGAGACATATTTTATCTAACCTGAAACACTAGAAGCATCTTTATTCTTTCCACCACACCCTCCAACCTTACCACGCACTAAAGTGAGGATTGTTTCCCAGTGTCCAGCTGTGGCCTCCTCATCTGCCCTCAGTTGGGCATCTGAAGTGCTAAAGCTGATGGTAAAAAGCTGCTTGAACTCTTCCAGACTCAGAGGCTGCTGCGGTGCACTCGTCATAACTGGGGCAAAAATTTCCCAGTGGGACTGAACCATGTCCCACAGCCCACCACAGCTATTCAGCCCCTCAGTAAACTGGGAGATCATTTTAGTCACCCTGAAGGACAGCAAGTGGATTAAATTTAACTTTTGTATTTAGAAAGGGCAACATTTGCATGTAGCTCAAGTTGAAACTGTCGACACCATGTGTATGACGTATGCTTCTGTGTGTGCACTACCTGTCGTAGATGTAGTGTTTTACCAGGCGACTATAAATGGCTGGCATTTCATCAGAGTTGGCTGAACAGATCTCAGGGATCCCACAGCGTGACACCCAGTCGCACAGACTGGGAGACAGCAGCTTTACATCAGTACAACTATGTAGCTGTGAGAGCAGAGGAACATCATTTGTGTGCGGCACACAGAAGGCAATTATGTACACAGGACTGAGGGTTTAATACAGAGAAGAGTTTAAAGGTGAGGGGGGAAAAACTGCCATACAAACAGTTCATCATTCTACAGCTGAAGGCAGAAACAAGATGATGTTATTCAGCACTGTAATTATGCTACAGTCACATTAGGAAACCACTACAATTGCCATGGTATATGCAGTGATCTCACAATCTCATCGAAATGGTTACTTAAGACAGGGACCAGGTCTGTGACCTGTGTTCAAAGGGACTATCACACATCAGGAGGGTGATTGAATGGCAGTAAGATGCAGTCTGCTATCAGACTGTATTGAATAGGGTCATTTGGCAGTTACAAAGTCTTTTGTCATCCGTTGCTTTCTCTACTACACAGAAACTCACAGTTCCCAGTTATTTTTAGTGTCCAAGCAGAACCTCACAAATATGAAAAAGAAATTCCTTCACAAGTTGTTGCACAACCAACTTCTGGGCAACCAGTGGGTTGGTGCAGCTATGAGGTTACCATCCTATTTTTACTCCAGTGTGACCGATCCATCAATAAAATAACTGGTTTATATTAAGATCACCGTTATCCAAACTAACCATGTATAATAACACAGGTACAGCAGTATATCAAGTTTTTAAATATGTTACAATTAGAGTTGTGAGTTTTCTTCTTGTGTGCTACCTCTTTCAGTTGGATTTGGACTTCGGTATCAATAATGTCCCGCCAGTTGAAGTCTTCTAATGTTATACTGTGGCAACACATCACCTGTGACAGTAAAATAAGCCATACAGACAAAGATTGTGCTGGTAATACCTGACACAGCTACAGGGCATCAGAAAAAGTAATCTAATATCACATTCGCAAAGAATAGGCAATACTGTATGACAAATTCTTGTAGTGCCTACACTAGCACACATTCAGTTAAGGACTCTACCTGATACAATGCAGGGTGAAGGCAACAAAGTCCAGGCCCACCCTGAGCCAGCGACCAGCCAATGAGAACCCCAGCTTCATAGTACTTCCTCTCCTCAAGAGCTGTGAAGTTGCAGGTCATGAACAGACTTCCTGGAAGACCCTCAAACACACAGCTGTGCTGCAGCTCCAGCAGCATCAGCCTGCATGAGAAGAAATGTAGACATGAATTAACAAATGACACCTTTATGCTTTGGTGTTTTGGCAGAAACCTCTTTCAGAAGAACTGAACATTTCTCTCAGAATGGTGGAGCACCAAAACAAACAAAACAAAACAAAACGAAAACGAAACCTAGATGCCATTATTATGTCATTCATCAAAGAAAAAAAGAAAAATCAGCTGCTACCTTTCCATTTTGTATTGCTGTAAATACCATCTGTTCACATATTTGGGGTTTTGGACGGTTGATCAAACAACACAATCAGTTTTATTACCACACCGTCTTCTGGGATCCTGAACTATCATGATGAGCATTTGACACAATTTTCACATTGTTTACTGCAGCCCCAAAATGTATAGAATATGATCCTATTATAGACTACATGCTACCATGTGGAAATCTTTTTGTGAGCCAGTTTTCCAATTACAAAAAAAAGTGAATATTAAATCTTGATGAAATTCATACAGTCATGTTGGATCAGAGTTTGAATAAATTAGCTTCAGTATAGAAAACCATACAACTTATTTTATGCCTGAAGCCATCAGCTCCAGCAATAATTTCAGGGAAATGATGAGGACCTGAAAAACTCCCTGACAGGGGCCTCGTGGCTGTCGGGCTCTTCTCCACTGAAGGAGATAACAGGCGTCGCCCTGAAGCAGAAGTCGGGCCTCCTCACCACCTCCAGAGCGCCGTGGAGTAGATCTGTCCGCCTCACCTGGATGTGAGTTTTCAATCCTGGATCTACGTTCTCCTGTCTGAACGCTCTCAGGATGGTGTCCAGGTCAACAGTGGACTGCGCACAAAAGATGCAAGTTTAACAGGAGACAAAGATGATGATGATAATAATAATAATAATAATAATAATAATAATAATAATAATAATAATACAACAAACTGAATTTAGGATTGACTTTTTTTATCTTTTATCCTCCAAACTCACCTTCTTTGTATCCCTGCAGATGCTAGGCTTGATTATTAGCTCACTTTTACCATCTTGGCAGCTGTCTGTGCTGCTCCCCCCCCCCAAAAAAAAAAAAAAAAAAAAAAAAAAACCCACACAAATTCAGATAATGCAGCTATTTAGTTTGTCACTAATCATTTCTAAATGTGTATTCACAGGAAATGTTTTCTTGCCTTTTTACCACAAGTGTCTCACTTGCTGACCCTTCAGATTCTGTCTGTAAGGAGAAGAGAACTTTATAAACTACAGACAAAATGGAGGCAGACTGAGCAAAGCTAAAGCAGATTGGAGAAATAAACGAAATAATTAAAGATCCCGTGTTCCCCGGTTCACAGGAACAAGGCGTCCAGGGGTCCATGAGCCATTTTAAACACTTGCTGTCGTTTCTGTTTTTTCACAGAAGCCAAATTATCTTTAAACTGAATCTTAACACACAAAGTTGTCTTTATGGCTTTTGAAATATAAAAAATGTATCAGATCCAAGTCCTACTTTTATAATGATCACATCAGGGTATTAGTAATGAAGCAGCAGTAGTTACCTCTGAGTAGTCGTGGTGGCTCAGGATATATAAAGCACCATGTTCAGAGATCCTGAGGACTTGCTCTCCAGTCCAGCCCTCTGAAGGGGTGTCAGGGACAAACAGCACTCTGGAGCTCTGCACACACTGGAAACAACCACCACATTCAGCAATGTTCTGTGTACTAAAATGAACAGACTTTAAGACACCTCAGGCAGAACACATCTCACACCCACCTGCAGATATGTAAATGAAAACTTTTGTCCTGCCTGTTTTACAAAGTGCCCCTGAAAGAGCATCGCCAGTCGACCCTTCACCTGAGTGGCTGACCAGCTGCGGTCAATGGTGATGCGAGCAGTCATCATCATGGCTTCCAGAGCTGCTTGGTCTTTATTCTTTGGAACTATTTGTCTGGAAGAACAGAAAATAACATTTACTTCACTGAAAAATGTTATGAACAGTAGAGTAGATTCAAACAGAGCTATGTAAACACCTTTTATTGCCACAATCATCACTTTAGAAACAGTGGGAGCTACTCAAACATTCACTGACCTAAAATGGCATTTTGAATAAGATTTTATGGTATTCTTTCCTACATAAACACTCACCTGTCCAGCTGTGACATAGAGTGTCCTCTGGGTAAACAGACCACGTCTTTAACCACCAGGCTTTTCTTCTGAGGAATCAGTCTCTTCCATTTGAGATGACCAGCTTTGTTAGAATATGGCTGAAATACACAGAATAAACCCTCAGTGTTACATGTTGGATTCACGAACAGGAGAATATCCTAAAGTTACAATGGGGCAAAACTGTGCAGGAAATGGGAAATATGGTTTCCATTTTGGCAGAAAATAAAGTTTGAAAAAACTGATTGAACTTTGATTAAAAAGCTTAAATCGTTGATGATAAATAATGTGCTGGAGACTGAAGTCAACATTTTTCTGACACTGTGGAAGAAAGATGATCAGATTCATCAATATTAAGGTCAAGCCTACAATAAAAATATAAAGTAGTAGTAGTAATGTAGAAAGAAAAAGTTCTTTTTTAATACACTTGAAAGTGTGAATTGTGAATATTTTCTGAAGGAAATTTTATTTAAATCTTATGATGTCTAATTCATTTTTCATTTTTTATTGTCCGCCTGGTTTGGGATGAAGAACCAATTTCATATAATACACACGTTAACCAATGTTAGGGAGGCAATTTAAGCTCCTTGAGGCGACTGTTGTTCTGATTTGGTATGAACTGATTTGAATTAACATTGCTGTGCTTTGTTCTAATTCCAGTAGGGGAACTGGACCACTGCACCATATAGTTATATACTGTTTGCACTGCTCTCACTGTTTGTATGCAGCATCCCTGCTCTAGAGTCCAGGCTGCAAATCAAATGCCTGAGTCGGTGATATGTTATGAAGAGTCATGACATATCAGTAATGAATAAAGGATTCCCTGACTTTACCATTGCTGGATGACTCTTTGACTTTCTGATAGAAGGAATCACCTACAGGAAGGAAAAACAAGAAGGGTGAATAAAAACAAGAAATGTGAACTAAAAAAAAAGGAATACAAATAAGATGAAGCAATAAAGTAAAGTAAAAACCCATTCCTGGAGGTCCTGACCAGCTATTTAGCATGGGATGTCTTTTTTTCTACTACAAATTTCTTACTTTCTTACCAAGTGGTTTATAACTTCTGCCTTATTACTAACCTCCAGCTCTATCTCTACTTCTTGTTTGCACACCACAGCAGAGCAGTGAGGTTCTTCCTGGTCTGGGGAATCTGTTTCAGCCTGGTGTCTGGGTTGAGTTTGGACCTGCTGCTCAGGGGCTTCCTCGGAGTTGGAGAACAGAGGACTCGCCATGTATCGCTGTGGTACAAGAGGAGGACAAGGAGCTGGCTTGTTATGTATGAGCACGCGAATGATGCAACAAAAGAATATGTGAGTCCACATCATTAACCATCAGGCAGCAAAACACCATTGTTGTTTTGAATACATGAGTTGTAGTTTCAACATTGTGGAGCCACTACAACATCAGAACAATTCTACTCACCGCAATGATGAGAGCTGATTAATCACAGTGTTTTGAAATTATGGCTTTGGCTCTGGTTCAGTTGTCCTTTTGCTTGATTGAACAGTTTCAGTGATGTATCTGAAGCAACACTGATTGTTGTTATTCCAACAATTAGATCTTGTTGTGGCTTGTAGTTTAACTTGGTGCTTTTTGCTTGACAGCAGATTGTTATTTAGCTGTACCAACAGAATTTCATCAATTTTATATCAGAAATTCTTGAGAGAGTAGTAGTAAAGCTAATCATCTACAGAGAAATGACTTATCTGAAGAGTTTCGGTCAGGTTTCAGAGCTCAGAGTACAGAAACAGCCTAAGCAATGGTTACAAATGGTGGCCTCTGACAGTGGCCTCATCTCTGTGCTTGTCCGGCTAGAACAGATTGATACTGTTGACCATAAGATTTTATTACACCAATGAGAACATGCAGTGGGTATTAAAGGTACTGCACTGCAGTGGAATCATATCTTTCTAACAAACTCAAATTTGTTCATTCCATTTACATTATACATGTTTCCTTTAGGCCAGAGGGCCACTTGCGTCTCACGTCATCCCTATATCGGCGTAAAGAAATATAATGCTGTTTGGCTCTTTAAGTTTTTGTTTTTTTTGTTCAAGAGGATTTCTTTGTTGTTGAATGCAACATTAAAATAAGTTCTTTAAAAAGCAAAGAAATTATTTAATGATGGCAAACGCGTCGAGTGATTGTCTGTGTTAGTTCAGTGAGAGTTATTCGCAAAGAAAACAATTTTCACTTGCAGTCAATAACTAATGTCTGCATTATTATTTTGATAGATTCAAACAAAGTTATAGCAGAAGTGCTGCCATGTGTCTGGCCAGAAAGACAGTACCAATTTGTTTATTTGGCAGTTCAATGAAAGTCTTCAGTTTGTTAAGAGTGATTTTGCTCTGTATAAATAAAATTGAAGATGAAGATGTCTTGTTGATGCTAGAGGTGAGAAAGCACATGGGCTACAGGAGCAAAAGTCCACACCAGGTGCCACTCTTATCAGCTAAGACCAGGAAACTGAGGCCACAATTTCCATGGTCCCAGAAAGATTCAGGAACAGAAGATTGGAAAAATGTATGCATGTATGATGTAGGAGACATCTTCTAACACATTTGGTGCACTTGGTACCAACTGAGAAAATGCCACCAACTGGGATGTGGTAGAACAAGAGAGTGTAGCTGACAAATCTGCAGCAATTATGTTGTTGAAAAATGCCATGAAAGCAGTTCTAAATTGAAAAAGGGTTTCCATCCCAGTACCAGCAAGGTGCAAGTGAAAGTAAAGTCTGAATGGAAACGCAGAACAATATCTATACATCTACAGTTCTACATACAAAGTAAAACCAAACAGGTTTGGTGAGTATCTAAAGCAATACCTCTCTGTACTGTCTAGAAGTAGGACATCAACCCTTTAAGGTGTATTTATATGTTAGTTCTGAGGTTAGTCAAAAGATATTGGATCTGATTATGATATACCACCACTCTGCTCATCATATGAGCTTCAAAAAGTTTCCTGATGGGGTCAGCACTATTTATAAATCACACATAATGTCTTGTAGTGAAGTATTTAAAAAGACACACCTGGTGAACGCTGTATTCCTCCTCTTCCTCCTGTGTTATCAAGACCTTACAGGGCTCCTTGGAAGAAAACACTTTCATTTCAATGTTTTCTTTAATGACCAGTGACACTGGTTTCTTCCCACACGCCATCCTTCCTAAAATGACACCGTTTACGGTATCTAACCTTTGCTTGTTCTTTATTTTGTCCTTATTCTTATTACCTCTTTTTTGCAGGCTTCTTGTGACTCAAAGCTGATTTCATGCTAATTAAGTGTTCTCTTGCTTAGCTGAGAGGGAACCACCAAACATCTAAACAGGTGAAGTTTCATTACCTCAAGCTGCAACCTATCAGTCTAAAGCTGTAGTTGGCTCACAGTTGTGTTCTCAGGCTGTGATTGGTTGTGTGGATAATCTAGAAGCTGATATTTGTGGGAGTTCTGTTCAAAAACAGTGTGACTTTTGAAAGGACGGTTTGTGTATAGGAAATGAATTACTGCTGTACCACGTGTGAAACAAAATAAAAAATGAAATGAAAAAAAGCTCTGCCTGATTCAAAAGTAGCTTTAGAAGTACAACATGTGGCCCAATCAATGCAACTTTGTCTCTGTAGAGCTTGAAGGAGACTTGTCCTCAAGTTATAGACACTGTCATGAGAAAAGGTCACTAATCATGCTATCCTAAGAATTTCTTTCATCATAAGGCTGATTATTAAAATACTGCTCTTAAAGCTATCATACCATTATTAACAAAAACATTCATTTACCTTATTAAAATATGGACTGCAAGGAGAAAGTCTGTAACACATTATTTCAGAATCCATATTTTTATTTCCTTCTTTAAAATTATTATTCAGGCTTAATTTTCATTCACTTCAACTTTCCTGTTAAAAGTACTGCAAAAATTAATTGTTACAACATGTAAGTTTACAAGGAAGACATTTCAGGACCTTTGATTTGAAACAATGTAAAATAACAGCTAAAAAATGATAAAGAAATGACTTAGGCTTAAGCGTGAGCTTTGGTAGCAGGTACTAGGAAACAATGATTCCATATCTAATTATGTTTATTCATTTCACTGAGACTGTGGCGAATAATAAAACCCCACACTGAACAGTCTTTAATCAGCAGGATCAAAAACTGAAAATTTACCATTTAATATCCTTCATGAGGTTCAAATGGATCCGATGAAATGTCACATGGATAAATCGAGTTAGTATCTTTGTGTATTTCTTAAAACTTAAATCAGGAAATTTATTTTTACATGGAAAGACCTGGTGTTGGATGCTTTCACCAACACCACCTTCTTTACGCTTTCCCCCTGATTCCTTCAATAATGTTTCACAGGGTCAGACAGTCAGAGCTCAGGGTCCTCTTGGTGGCACCCAAGTGTCCATCAACAGTCTGGTTCCCTACTCCCTGCAGGGTCTTGAACAGGGACCTGTGGCAGCTCAAAAGGAGAATGGACCTTAGCTGTAGAAATATTGGTATGGCATTCATCTCCAGGATTTTTCCAGCCTTACAAATGCACTTGAAGGGAATCTGTCATTCTTGACTGACCTCAAGCCCTTAGTTTATCATACCATGCAGAATTTAAGTTCTTCTCCAACAAGGAGACCATGTCAGAGGCTCTGGGCTGCATTATCTTTGCAGTACAGAAACTGTGATTTGGATTTGCTATATCCACTCCAGTCATTGCATCTGAAAGTACAAGGGATAAGGCTCTGTTCAGACAGTGACTTTCTCACTGGCTTGGTGACACAATAAAACAAGAGTATGAAGCAGCACGTGTGCCTGCCCCCCAGGGGAAATCTGTGCAGTGGCATCCCAGACAACATTTTACATATTCACTAGGTTCTACTGTCTTAATGTGGCCTTTGGGTCCATGCTGTGATCAAGTGTTCTGCCATTAGCATTTCTTCCTATTGACACTGCTTTGTCCCATCATCACCTTTCAATTCTAAGGTTTTACATATAAAAATATAATAAAAATTGTCTGGTCTTTTTTTTTTTTTAAACAATTGGGTAGATATAACCTCAGGTGAACAACATATGAATTAATGCGCTGTCATTATTTAAGAAAAGCTAAGCCAAATGCAGAAGGTGTAAGTGAATCGCTAAAAACACCTTACTGCTGCCATTAAAAAGGAAAGCAGCAGCCAGGTGCTTCTATTCGAATGCTTTTGGTTAACCGACTAATTTTCTAACTATTTAAAGTCCATGCTTGTGTAGTGAGATTCATTAGTGGAAAGACTTGCTAGTCCTCTCTGGAGTAGATCATCATTAGACTCAACCAGCTAAACATGTTAAATGTTTATTTTATTTTGCATTTTTGTTAAATAAACAATTAAACAGTGGAATCTGTTGTGTGCAATTTTACACCTGAGGTTATATTTAAATTATTTTAGAAGCTGCTAAAGACCAGATTATTTTTAAAAACCATGTTCTGATATTAAAAGAAAACTTTTAACTATGACTGCAAGCTATCCACTTTGTTTACTGCCACTTGCAATCAGGAGAGAAGGGAACAGAAATTATGATGGTGGTCCTGTGTTTCCTGATAATGGTGATTCGCGGCAGTCACTCCAAATGTCTTGGACAAGATTCTGAGAAGCTGGGTGTGAGCTATGACTTGGTATTTCTAATGTTACCTTTGTTTATCACATTATCTAACTTCCAAGAAGTCTTGTGCATTTCCTTTTCACTGTCATGGAATGCATACTGCTTCATGCACCATCGTTTTCCCTGAGATGACTGGAGGCTGATGTGTGTCACAAGTTTGTCCCAAAAAATTGATTCTGTTCATCTGGACGTAGCATTTTCAGTCGGAGAAACGTTTCGTAACTTTTCCAAGTTCTTCAGTCTCAGTTAACTGCAGGTTTTTCTTATAAACAGTACATTTGCATAATGACTGAAACTAGCACCACTGAATGAACAATGGGCTGTGAGGTCAGTTCCCTTGATGCAAATTGTCATGACCATTGAGCAACAACTACTGATCAATGGCCATGAGTACAATTCACAGAGAGTTGGGGAATGGCTGCAATCACAGCCTTGTAAGATGGCAAAAGATGGACCCTTTGGCCCCCTCCTCGATTGCCAGAGATGGTCTTTCCCTTTTCACATAAATGGCCTCCTTGACTCCCCATTCAAACCAGCGTTCCTCCCTGTCCAGGATGTGTACATCCTCATCATGGAAAGAGTGTCCACTGGCCTGTAGGTGTAAATAGACTGCAGAGTCCTGGCCTGACGAGGTAGCTCTTCTGTGTTGTGCCATCCGCTTCGCCAGAGGTTGTTTGGTTTCCCTGATGTATAAATCCTGGCAATCCCCATGCACTTAACAGCGTACACTATATTACTCTGTTTGTGTCAGGGGACCCGATCCTTGGGGTGGACCAATTTTTGGTGCAGTGTGTTTTGGGGTTTAAAGGCTACAAAGACACGGTGTTTAGAAAAAATGTGTCTCAACTGCTCTGATACTCCTGATACATACAGGATCACTACAGGTTTTTGCTTAGTCAGCGGTTGTCCTTCTCTCCTGGATCGGCTGGAGCTTTCTTTAGGTGCCTTTCCAGCTTTGACAAATGTCCAGATGGGATAACCACATTTACTCAGGGCTTTCTTGATGCGATGTTCTTCTGCCTCCCGAACCGTTGTGTCTGATGTGTATGCGTAGGTTTACAGTACACGTCAGCTTTTAGATGTCCCCCATTACTGATGGAAATCTCACAGTCTAAGAAGGCTAACCTGCCACTTTTCATATCCTCCCTGGTGAATTTGATGTATTGGTCCACCGAGTTAATGTGATCCGTGAAATGTGGTACGTCCTGAGATTTGACTTTCACACAGGTGTCATCCACATACCTGAACCAATGGCTTGGTGGTGTTCCAGGGTAGGATAGCAAGCCCTCTTTTCCACTTCTTCCATGTACAAATTGGACACGGTGGGTGAAACTGGGGAGCCCATGGCACACCCATGTTTCTGCCTGTAGAAATGACCCTTGAATGTGAAGTAGGTGGAATGAAGACACAGTTCCAACAGCAAACACACTTGGTCGATGCTGAGAGTGGTCTTGTTGCTGAGGTTGGGGTCATCCTGTAATCTCTTAAGGACTACCTCCAACGCTTCTGTGACTGGGATGCAAGTGAAGAGAGATGTAACATCGTACAAGACCACGGTTTCATCTGCCTCCATAATGACATCTCTCACTTTCTCAACAAAATCCAGGGTGTTCTGGATGCAGTGTTCAGAGCTGTCTACCGACGGGTTGAGGATCGAAGACCTCCTATCCCAGTGTTCCCTCAGTGGTGCTGGTTTCAGCCATTCTGCAAAAGTACTGTTTATAAGATTGGGGAAACCTGCAGTCAGCTGAGACTGAAGAAATCACTTGGATGAGTGACGAAATGTTTCTCCCACTGAAAACACTACATCCAGATGAACAGAATCAACTTTTTGGGGGATTTACTTACCAGGGTTATGATAATAATAATAATGGATTGCTTTTCGGGGCCCTCAAAGCGCTTTACAATTCCACTAGTCATTCATTCTCACATTCACACACTGGTGGAGGCAAGCTACAGTTGTAGCCACAGCTGCCCTGGGGCAGAAGCGAGGCTGCCATATCGCGCCATCGGCCCCTCTGGCCATCAGCTGAAGGCCAGTAGGTGAAGTGTCTTGCCCAAGGACACAACGACCGAGACTGTCCGAGCCGGGGCTCGAACCGGCAACCTTCCGGACACAAGACGAACTGTAACCGATAACGATCGCCCCGGGTTATGAGGAATCAGCTGTGTGAAGACAGATTCCTCATAACCCTCACTTGACTGCATTCCTCTGCTCAACATTTCCTCTTCCTTAACCTCCTAGGACCTGGTGTCCACATATGTGGACATCACATTTTGGGACGTCTAGACCAAAATACTTAATTTTTTTTAATTTTTTTTCTACAAGGGTCTGATATTCACTTACGAGGACATTATACTGCCACTGTTCTATCAAAATTTGATACAAATGTCCTCATATGTGGATCTCATTTTTCTCAAAAACAAAAATTAGGTAAAAAAAAAAAAAAAAAAAAAAAAAAAATCTGGTAATTCTTTGTTTTTACATTCTTTAGGTCCCAATCAACCCAAATAGCAAAGAAAAATTAAAAATGCATGCCATGAAGGAGTTCGGGTCTTAGTTGTTGATTTACACGATGAAATATTCAAATAAGTTTTAAAAGGCTTTAAATGGAGAAGATGTAATTGATTATGATAAATGATTTTGTTCACAAAGACACATGAAACCAATATTTGTTCTACTGTGCTTATTGTTTACCTGAATCCTAAAGTGTTTGCAGAACCCAACTACTTCACAAACACTTTCTGGCCGCTTCAGCTGTTCATGGAAAGTTAGCTGCTGCAATGGTAGACTGGTTGGCAGCTGCTTGGATACAGTATCTCTATATCTGCTACATACTCAGATGATATGTAACACTTGTTTGTGACAAACAGGTTTAAACTTTCTGTGGCCAAAACTAAACTTTCACACTCTGTGACAATCCGATTGTTCAGTCTGACGTCACTAGCCTGTCTGGGTCTAAACTCCGCTGCAGGTCCATATATCAAACGATCACTATGGCATTACTGAGAGTTGAAAAACTGTCTAAAGTCTTTCATCTTTAATAAAATGATCAGCGTTCTGCTCTACCAGGTGTAACAATTGAGTTTAACATCCAGGCATCCATGAAAACTGAATTTATGACATTTAACGGAGTTAGAAGTTACCAGGAAGTTAGCTCGCTAGCTTCTATCTAAATACAATATAACATGTCCTGACTGCGGGGTTTTGGAAACAAATTAAAACGTACAGCTCTGCTATCACTTCCAGCATAAATGAAGACAGAAAACTAAACAGCAGTGACGTTTGTAGGGTTACTGAAGTTGGGCTAGCTGGTATATAATGATGTGCTACGTGACCGCTAGCGACACAGCTATGTTAGCATAATATAAACAAGCTAACTTTTTTTCCACTCGATAAAAGTTAACGTGAGTGTTCTCGGTGGTCAGGAACAAATGTAATCGCATGGCAAGATGCTGTAAAAGGACCAAACTTCAGCCAGGAGAACAACTGAGATAATCCATCCACAATACGAGGTTAGTCATTCATATACTGCTGCATGGGCTGGGCTGTAGTTACATCCTAAGGTTTTAAAAACTGAGCTTAAATAAATGATTAGCGGTAATAAAAGCCGAGGGAGGTCAACAGTGATCACTGACTGTTTTAGGAGCTTTTTGAGATTAAATAGAAGAAAATACATAACATTAAACATGTTAACAACACAAAAGCCATATTAAACGCAGACTACTTTAGGCCCGGAAGTAGGATTCGTCGCGTCATCACTGAACAACCAGATACACAGTAAATACAGCAGGAAGAAGACGCCGGTATGTGTTGAGGTATGTATTTACCGTTTATCTGAACAGCATTATCACTTAACAGACATCCATGCAATTGTTTAAAAAAATAATAATAATCAGTGGACAAATCAGTGCTCAAAGGTCACTCACTTCTAAATCTCCACACTTAAGAACTTTAGTTAAAAATAAATAAATAAATTGAATGTTCCTCTGCAGTTCTAACAGTATTTTAAAGTGTTTCATAAACACATAGACTCAACAGCCACTTTGTTAGGTACACCTGTTCAATGCTAAGTACACTCTGATGAGAGAAGTAGCTCCAACTCAGTACTAGCAAGGTGTACCTAACAACGGGGCCAGTGATAGTAGATTATGAACGGGAAAACAAAACGATATCTACATATCGACAGTTCTGCAAACAACCCCACCCCGACTCCATAAAACCAGATAAACAGGCTTCAGCCCTGAGGAGGGACATTGCTAAAAGCTCTCCATGACCTAAAGGGGATACTATGAAGCAACTTCAGTGTAGGAAGGCTTTCTTTGCATCGCTCAGACATATGAGATTGTTGATAACCTCTGTTACCAACAGAGCTTGATGTAGAAAACCTAGCGCAGCTTCACTAGTAATCTGGGCTTTCCACTTCAGGGTTGAGAAACTTTAATAACATACAAGAAAATATCATGCCAAAAAGCAAAATGAGTGAGGTGGAACAAATCCAGCAAAAGAGAAACCGTGCAGGAAAGTGTCTTAATGCCTGCTCAATCATCCAGGTACGTAAATCTCCAAAAGTTGATTCTGTTCATCTGGACGTAGCATTTTCAGTGGGAGAAACGTTTCGCCACTCATACCAGGACTGTGCAGTCTTTTTATACCTACAGGCCAGTGGATACTCTTTCCATGATGAGGATGTACACATCCTGATGAGGAAGGGATGCTGGTTTGAACGGGGAGTCAAGGAGGCCATTTACGTGAAAAGGGAAAGACCATCTCTGAATCGAGGAAGGGTACATCTTACAAATGCTGTGATTGCACCCATTCCCCAAATCTGAATTGTACTCATGGCCTTTGATCAGTGGTTGTTGAAGAAGCCTGACGAAACGTTTCTCCCACTGAAAACGAACAGAATCAACTTTTGCAGAGTGCAGAAAAGTGTTCTTTTCTTGTGAATTTATAACTGATTAACGGCAATTAAAAAAAACAACTGGTAAGTGACCAAACATAAAAGAATACCGTATGTGAACATTTGCTGCATCAGTAACCAAACACCTGTAAATTCCAGTGACAATGTGAGAGAGAAAGCATGAGTAACCTAACTGCATGGTTTAGGTTAAGTGGCGTTACTAACGTACCAACCAACAGGTCTGCATATATAAAGTTCTCTTGGGTAGTGATCTAACCATGGTGCGTGCTTTCATTAACAGAATTTATGATAATGGAAGTGGTTTTAAACCTAAACTCTAAACACACCTCACTAAGCCATTAATCTCACATAGTACACCCCCGGCAGGCCTGTTCCTGTATTTGTTCAATCACATCAAATAGGAGATATGTCCACCATAGTACTCTAAAGCCTTTGAGTTTAGTTGCACAGTGCTTATAATACATGATTGCTTGATATCAAACAAATAGTTTAAATACTGCAAGTTGAGTCATCCACAGTGGCTGGCCAAAAAACACAACTCTGAGGACTCTTCTGAAATGTTTTCTCAGTATTCAGTGTGTGTGTGTGTATGCACACTTCAGGCCAGCACTTGTCTCTGGCTGCACGTCAACAGGTGTGGCAAGAAGTATGATGCTGTGCCATCATCAGGGATGAGCTCCAGGAATTCTGCGGGGCTCATCTCCATAGCAACTACGACAAGCGTCTCTGTTGACAAAAAACAAGTCTCATTAAACTCAAGTACACACACACAGGAGATGTTACTTCCTCATACTTCTAGTTTCTTTGCCAGTATCAGTAAGTAATTTCCTGATATTTCTTTAATTCCCATCATATCCACTTACAGAAGTGGCTTGGGGTGTGCCCAGTCTACCCAACCCTGCTACACCCTCAGAGTTCACTTTGTTTAATCATATTGTAATGAATTGCTATTCATTCCCCAGCACAGATATCCAACACTTTCCCAATGACAGCAATTTAGTTGCTGAAGTTACAATTTACTGATGTTCCCTGAACACATTTCATGCAGGCAGTCAATTTTGCTTTTGAAAAGAGGACGATTGACGGTGTCTGTTCAAAACATGACTACACAGAACAGACAGACAGGGGGTTTGGGCTTTCTTGAGAACCACTTTTTCAACCAAGATGAATGACTGAATGAAGTCGCTTGGCACACAAAAACAAAGACCAAATGGTAAAATAAAATTACATCCAGCTATTTTTTTAAGAACCAGTTTAAGTTTTAGACCATTAAACTGATTAAACTGTTGAAACTGTTTGAAGATCTGGACTAAGATGACTTCATTGCTTGTCATTTTAATATTGTATTCTACAGTTTAAATGATTCAAATCTGTTCCCTGAGCACGGAATCCATTATTAATTACAGGGTTCTGAATAGCTGAGGATGTGACTTAAAGTAGGGATTTAATGTGAATTCATTTCATGTCAAAAAATTTTTCAAACCTGCCAGACGGCTTTGCCGCGTAATAAAATTATAAGTCTGAACAATACAAGGTCATTAGTGAGTCATGACTGACGAAAGCACAGCAAATCCTAATTGTTTTAAACGAAAGTGAAAGCTCTTTGGAAAAATACCTCTACCTTTGAGAGCAGCCAGGAGGATGCTGTTGTCTGAGGCTGCTCTTGTGCGATCACAAAGCTCTGGGAGGAGCTTTTGCCACCAAAGTGCCTGCGGAGATTAGACATGTGATTGAGACGGGAGTTGAATTAGGTGCGAAATTAAAAATAAACTAAAAAGTGTAGCTACAGACTTCAAATGTAAGCCCCGTGATCAGTACAGACCATGTTTTTCTCCTGTAACTGGTGATTGGCGTAGGGTATGATCGCTTGAGGACATCTGTCCAGCAACTTCTCAATGCTCCTATCATACTGCCCCCTTCTGGTAGCGCAAAGGAGGTGCAGGCTGAAGCCCCATAAGGTTTCGTCTGACAGGCGCTCCAACAAAGGCACGACGGAGCCCACAGACAGAGATGGACCACACAGCAGAGACTGCACACACAAACAGGAACACTTAAAAATACAATTACAGAATAACAGCAGCTAGATTTTAAATTAAAGTCCACGAGAAGAAAAAGAAACATAAATAAACTGCTATATGTCACCAAGTCCACTACTGATAGCACAGATAAAATGTTTTCTCTTCAAATGTCACTGACCTACATATTTATTGCAACAAGTTCACAAGCCATGGAATGCATGATGGCCCCGTATTACTATAAGTTCCAGTAATGACCGTGAATAGGGCATCACCCTACGTGGAATGCAGCCATCAATTGTACACCTGTGCTTTGCCAGCTGAGACAAGTCAAACGTTTGTCACAAACAAAATGTATTTGTCACTGTGGCGGGGTGTTGTCTGCAGTGCCTCTGCAGGTGAGATGGACACACCTACGCGGCATTGGCAATCATGCCTCGCCGGCATAAAAGCAGTTCCTGACTGTCTTGTTGTAGTCGGTATGTAGTTGGCTGGTGGCTGAAAAGCTGCAGCTGTGTGTGTTTCAGAACAGCAACCGTGTGTGTTAGTAATAAAGATACTGAAAACCATTAAACTGTCAAAATTGTCACACACTGAAAGTCCCCGGGGGCTGAAAAGAGCAGTTACTTCAATGGCCAGTTGAAGATGGCTCCAAAAAACAGCTCCCAAATTTATAGCAGAAGGAAACATTTACAGCAACAAACAAAATAGATTTCCCTCTTCATAATGAATGCACTGGGGATATTTGTTTTGTTTTATAAAAAGGCATAAACCACAACTATCAGCACTTTCTCAACAGGAGTTTCATTTACTGCTGTAGGAGTACTGAGGGTTTTATTGTAAAAGCATTTAAGGGTTTTATTGTGAACAGGAAAAAAAGGGGTCTCTTCACAACCGAGTAGAAGAAATTGTGTTTCCTGCACAGGTTGGGCAGCAATTCAGTGATGTCTCAGTGGCTGCATTAGTCTGTTATACACTAAGGTCCAACTATATTTGGACAATGACAAAGTGTTTTTTCTTATTTTACCTGTTTACTGAAATATCTTCCAATTATAGTTATATAATGGAGATCAATGGATTGCATTTGAGGATATCCACATTAAGATTGGATGAAGGGTGGTTAAGGAGTTTTAGCTTGTTAACATGTTCCACCCTCTTTTTAAAGTAATCGGACAGTTAACTCAAATGCCATTTCATGGGCAGGTGTGGGCATTTTCTTTGTTATGTCATTATCAATTAAGCAGATCAAAGGCCTGGAGTTGATAGACCTGTTTTTTTGCTGTAAACCGACAACATGCAGTCAAAGGAGCTCTCTGTGCAGGTGAAACAAACCATCCTTAAGCTGCGTAAACAGAAAAAACCCATCTGAGAAAGTGGTACTATAGTAGTGATGGTGTGATGAAGCCCCGTGAATGTGTCAAATCTTTCCGGCCAATCGGTTCACCAAAAGGCAGATCACACAAAGCAACGTTTAACAGCTCATTTGGATGTGCTGACATCTGCTGGTCATTCCATGTACAGCAGCCCTACTGTGATAATGCAAGGGGCTGACATAACAGTCGATATATAAATGTAAAGATGTATCAATTGGAGAATACCGATATGAGGTCCTGTATAATATACACACACACACACACACACACACACACACACACACACACACACACACACACACACACACACACACACACACACACACACACACACACACACACACACACCTCTTACTAACCATCCTCTCTGAGACTGATTTAAGACTTATTATTGGGCTATAGCATGTCAAAATGCCCCCTAACTGCTAATATTATTCGACCTTTTCGGTTGCTCCATAATTCGCTAACAATCTCCGTGCGCTCTCGTGATGATCCTCGGAATCACCTCAGATCCAGTTCATGCAAAAAACTAATTTTCACATCTTTTCAGCAGCTCCAATCACATAACCGGACACATCATTTCAGAGAGTCATTGGTCATTCGTCACGTGATATTCTGAAGAACCATACAGGCCTTGACATGGGCTTCATTTGGACACGTCCCCTTTACTCGGCAGTGCCGAGTGAGCTGTCAATGGCCATGAGTACCATTCACAGAGAGTTGGGGAATGGCTGCAATCATAGCATTGTAAGATGGTGAAAGATGGTGAATGGTACTCATGGCCATTGGTGGTCTTTGATCAGCGGGCCTTGATCAGTAGTTGTTGATCAATGATCATGAGAATTTGCATAATTATGATGAAGGAACTGACCTCACAGCCCATTGTTCCTACAGTGGTGCTAGTTTCAGTCATTATGCAAACGTACTATTTATAAGATTGGGGAAACCTGCAGTTAACTGAGACTGAAGAAGTCACTTGGATGAGTGACGAAATGTTCCTCCCACTGAAAACGCTACATCCAGATGAACAGAATCAACTTTTGGAGAAAGAAAGCACTGCTGAACTCAGCAACGCTAAAAGACCTGAACACCCACAGGAGACAACAGTAGTGGATGATCACAGAATCATTTCCATGGTGATGAGAAAACCCTTTCACAACAGCCAACCAAGTGAACAACACTCTCCAGGAGGTCGGCGTATCGATGTCCAAGTCTACAGTAAAGAGAAGACTGCATGAAAGTAAATACAGAGGATTCACTGCGAGGTGCAAGCCACTCATAATCCTCAAAAATAGAAAGGCTACATTGGACTTTGATTTAAAAAAAAAAAACATCTAGAAAAGCCAGCCCAGTTCAGGAAAAACACTGTTTGGAAAACTGAAACCAAGATTAACCTCTACCAAAATGATGGAAAGAAAAATGTATGGAGAAGGTGTGAAACAGCTCATCATCCGAGGTAGTGTGATGGCTTGGACATGCATGGGTGTTAATGGGACTGTGACACTGGTGTTTATTGATGATGTGGCAAAGGACAGAAACAGCCAAATGAATTCTGAGGTATTCAGATACACACTGTCTGCTCCAATCCAAAAAAAAAAAATACAGCCAAAGCAACCCAGGAGTTCATTAAAGCAAAGAAGTGGAATATTCTTGAATGGAAAAGTCAGTTACTTAACCCAAGTGATCATGCATTTTACTTCTTGAAGACTAAACTTGGGACAGAAATCCCACAAACAAACAGCAGCTGCAGGGAAGGCCTGGAAGAGCATTAAAAAGGAGGAAACCCAGCATCTGGTGAAGTCCATGAATTCAAGACTGTCATTGACAGCAAAGGGTTTTCAAAAGGTTTTCAACCAAGTATTAGAAATTAACATTTTATTTTCAGTAACCTTTGAGCACCTGAAATGAAGGGATTGTGTTAAAAAACACTTTAGTTCCTCACATTTTTATACAATCTTTTTGTTCAACCCACTGAATTAAAGCTGAGAGTCTGCACTCCAGCTGCATCTGAGTTGTTTCATTTAAAATATATTGTTGTAACATAGAAGCAAAATTAGAAAAAAAGTTGCCTCTGTCTAAAAATTTATGGACTTAACTGTATTGAATCCATGCAGTCAAAGCAGACTTTAGAAAATACCTGCAGTTTGTGCAGCGCCTCCAAGTGTTGGGAACTGGTAATGTCTGTTGGACTTAGAAGAATGAGCCATGGATACAAAGCACCGTAATGAGAGCACGAGTTGACCTGGAACAGACACAAACATGGGAGCAGCTGATTGCATGAAACTCGTGTCTTTATAATCTGGTTATTGAACAAATTAAAAGAATTGGGGGGGGGGTTACTAAACAGAGACCACCAAGTAGCCGTACCAGGTCATCAGCACTTTTCAGGGACTTGCGCTTTGGAGCTGTGTGCTTTTCTGACTTTGTATTTGTTAGACGGTCGATGTAGACAGAAGCCAGCCGAAACAGAAGCTCCTGAATGACAGCGTCATTTGATGATGCCATGAGCATCGCCTCCCAGAAGTCGACCTGCAGGCTGTTTTCACAACGCAGCTCCTAAAAGCGTAGAAAGCATCAGATTCTGCAAAACTGAAATTAATTCTACATCCAAGTGTAGAAAGGCAGTAATACAAATCAGCGGGTTGATATACTATCCTCCAGGCACTGCACTTCCAGGTGCCAATAGTACCTTGAATATGTGATCAGCCTCTTCCAGCTTAACTTTGCTGTTCTCATGTAAAGCCACCATGGCAGCCACCAGCAGTCCAGGCTGAGAGTCGGCCATCTGGCGGGTTAAAGCTGTGGGATAAACACGTCTATGCTGGTTTGCACATCCACCATAGAGCAGCAGCCTCGGCTCCTCGATAAACCCGTACACTAGCAGCATCTACGCACAGAATGGAAAGGGACCAACTTTCTTTATTTTGGTCCATTTTGTGTGGAAAAGTATATAATATAAAAAAAAAATATGGACATACAATTTAAAAAAAAAAAAGAAGCAATATCATGTAGCAAACTTTGACCTTGCACTGCACCTTGAGCAGTTAGTACACCAAAGAAAACAAGTGAAATCCTGACCTCAGCGTGTCTCTCCATCAGCTGTGTGTACTGCTGCAGGTCACCCAAACGCAGCATCATGGTAGCCATGGTGATTGTCAGTGAAACCGACACGCCCACCGAGTCCTCCAGATTTTGTAAAATTTGCAGCGTCCGAGCAGGACTGACATTTATCATGCAGGGGCTGGTGCACATGCTTATGAGCATTACAGGCTCTGATTGGCTGAAAATGTCAATGACCTGATCAGCTGCTTCCTGCAGGGAAAGAAAGATTAAAAAGGTTCCCCGTCTCTTTTGATTCAATATTTTGTATTTTTTTGTTCCCTTACTAATTTCTTAAGGTTTGTTGTGCATATTTGTCATGTTTAAAACAAATTTTAATATTTGACAAAGACATTCTAAGTAATTACAAAATGGTTTAAAATCATTATTTAAATTATTAAGGGAAAAAAGCTGACCAGCTGTGTGAAAAAGTAATCTCCTCAACTTGTTAAATCATGCTCATTTAGATCTTGTGTACCTGACTGAGGGTCTGCTCTGAGTCTTCTAACAGGAAATGTTTCAGGTAAAACAGGAAGCCAGGGCCATAGGAGGAAGGGCTGCCCGGAAATGGCCGATTCCTGGACATGACCTCTGTGAGTGACAGACCAGACATCCTGTAGTACGGCAGAGCAAGGTGACACTCCCTCTGACCGCCCCTTAGAGAAAAGAAGAGATTAAAAGTTTTGCTGAAACAAATTTTAATAAAATAGCCAGAAAATACAAAAACTGAAGGTAAAGGTGTCCAACAGAGTAAAATCTCATTGACTGAACACATTTAAAAACCCATAAAATGTTATTATCAATACAGAATGTTGGTTGTGTGTTACCTGCTGAAACTGTCTCCCAGCTGGGCACAGTTCTCCCTCAGCGCCTCCTCCAGCACTTGTCGATCTGTCCTGTGATCTGCTGGGCCCGTCTGTTGCTCGTCTGATGCGTGTAGTAGAGCAGCACGCAGGAGGAGGTGAGCTTCGCTGAGGAGGTGTCGCAGACTCTGGGCCTGTGGGTTGGTCTCTGCATAACGCTGACTGTACTCAACCTGAAAAACACACAAATCACAAGTGATTGCACAGCAGATCTGTATTTGTTTACTTTTTCATATTCATCATCAACAGTTGCGCAACACACAATTTGGGCAAATGAGAGTTACCATCTCCTGGTAGAGAGTAAAGGGGGGGACGGTGTCCACAACATAGAGGTTCCATCCATGTCCCGCTGCACTGCTTTCTTTGGTAGAAGACACTGTCCACCTCCTGCTCCTGAGATCAAACATTACACAGCAACATATAGAAAAATTAGCAAAGATTTTGACCATTGAGTCACAACATACACAGGAAGAATCCTGTACTTATACCCACCTTTGTTGTGATCTGTTGTAGATATTTTAACTATTAAAAAAAAAATTGCCTTTACAGGACATCAACAAGACAGTACAGACACAATTTTACAAATTCAAACAAACTGTTAAACTGGGCACACACTAAACAACTGTCAGAATGATCATGAGGACATAATCTAGCCTACAAGATCTGCTTCATTTGCTCTCAGTTTTTAGAACCAATTATTGCCTGTTCATCTTTAAACAGGTTTATCATTTGACACCAACGAGTACAATGGTAGCCTGTGAGACTGTAAGTGCCCCTGGCTCCTCGCTTAGTAACACTGCAGTAGGTCTAGATTGATACACCACTTTCCATTTAATTATTAGTTATTAATGATGTTTTTGTCCTGTCTTCCTCCCCTGCCATCTGGTAAACTGCAGATTATACCTAATTTTTTGGCACATTTAGATCACGTGAAGCTACAGATAGACAACTATGATCGTTTAGCTCTCTACATGCGCTGTGCTACATCAGTGGCTAACACTTCACAGCATAATTCAGCTGTTTGTTAAGTGTCTGCCCAGCTTTAACAAACAGTTAGTGAACAGGGTAACAGGAGCTTCATACCAAGGGTATGTTGAGGTGTTTGTTACACGGTGAGGGGCTTGTGTGTGTGCATCCGTGTCAGTCAAAGAGAAAGAGTTACAGGAATCCAGGAACCTCAGTGATAAAATTGTCTTTTTAGGTCAATTCTAACACGATTAGTTTGTGAGAAAAAAAAGACACAAACACACACCGAGGGCAGTTAGGCAGGTTACCATGGCTAGGTTTAGAAACTAAAACAGGAAGTGCTGTCTCTTTTAGACCAAGCTGCAAAACTCACACAAACACTTTAATCATTTGGTTTTTTGGGGCGATCGTGGCTCAAGAGTTGGGCGTTCGTCTTGTAATCGGAAGGTTGCCGGTTCGAGCCCCAGCTCCGACAGTCTCGGTCGTTGTGTCCTTGGGCGAGACATTTCACCCGTTGCCTACTGGTGGTGGTCAGAGGGCCCGGTGGCGTCAGTGTCCGGCAGCCTCGCCTCTGTCAGTGCGCCCCAGGGCGGCTGTGGCTACAATGTAGTTTGCCATCACCAGTGTGTGAATGGGTGGATGATTGTGATAGTGTAAAGCGCTTTAGGGTCCTTAGGACCAAGTAAAGCGCTATACAAATACAGACCATTTACCATTTTTTAAACAGAAATGACTGCATACTGTCACAGGGTTTCTGAACTTCTTCACAAAACATGCAACTTACTTGCTTAAGACCTTTTCTGCTAGTTCTTTATTTCTTATGAATCCAAAAAAAAGCGATTTTAAATTTTTATATAATTTTATATTTGCCTTTCTTTATTTTCTATATCAAACGGCATGATCACTAAGTTCTTATCAATGAAATAATATGTTGTCTGTGATTTTAGGTTATGCTTTTGGTATATTTGCATTTCTTTCTGTCTGTCAACACGATAGCTGGACAAGTTTTGAATGGATGCTGATAAAAGTTAGTAGAGTCGGGTCATGTTAACAATACGTTCAAATTCTGCCTTACATCCACCAAGGTCCTTAAAATCAACACCATGATTTATTGGTTGACAAAAAGCTTATAACTAAGAAACTATGATTCTTACAAGTGTGGTGTGTATTGTCAACATAAAGAAAGTACCGTATAAGTATTTAAAATATGTAAAATTTGACCTCTCTTCAATCAATAGATTGATCTGAAGGTTGCACGGCTTTAAAAAACTATGTTTCTTAAATAAACTTGTGATCAAAAATTAATTTTACTAAAAAATGAATTGAATCCCACACATGTCCTATATTAACATAAAAAAATAGGTTTCAGCAGGGCAAATAACAAACACCTTCACGCTTTGCTTATTTTTGCTGCACTGCAAACTCCTTAAAGTACGTTTAAAAAGAACAGAGATATACAAATGTACCGAAAATACAACACTATTACCTTAAAGAGTAAATACTGCTTAGAAAGTGACCTCCCTTGGTGGAGGTTTGTGTTCTTGGAGTCCTTTTAGTTTTTTAAAATGTTTTTAATGGAGTTCCTCTAACCTCTACACAGAAGCAAAGAAGAATCATTTAGTCTTGTAACATAAGATTAACAAGGGTTACAGAAGGGGACTTTATAAAGATTTCATTTGAGAACGAGAGTGTTTTGAGGGTCTCATCATTGCAGCTTGGCCTGAAAGTGACAACAAGGACGGGGGTTGGATGGGTTTTGGGTTTGTCTTACAGTAAGGGGCGTGATAGAAGGCTCTCCAGAGCTGGCGTGGTTGCGGGATCAATTCCCACCGCCAGGAAAATACCAGTCAGCATGTTGTGTTCTTTCAACTCGCTATAATAACAACAACACACACGTACACACATACAGTAAACAGGCTCATAAATGTTCAAATGTTTGTGCGTACATGCATGCACATGCAAGTAACTGCAGGGAAGTATCTGAGGTCAAACCTGAAAAAGCCTTTAAAAATCAAAAGGTGTACAAATCAACATGGCGGCGTGTTTGTGCGTACAACTTACAGGCCCCTGCGCTGTGTGCCGCGTTCGGTCTCCTCCGGTGTCTCTGCGTCGGCGGCAGAGAGCAGGATGACATGGCGCCCGTACACGCACATCGACCGCAGGCCGATGAAGAGCTGCATCCTGAGCGCACAGACCTCCAGGCTGCAGGGTGGGCAGGCCTTACACACACACACACACACACACACACACACACACACACACACACACACACACACACACACACACACACACACACACACACACACACACACACACACACACACACAAATGTTAAATGTGTTCTCATTTACAGACATGTAATAACAATCCATACAGATATTAGCGCCACCAACTGGATCTCTGCAGTGAGGGGAGCACTGAGGCTGAACTTTCTTTTAAATTAGCTTCGCTTATTGTAAATGCCAGGCTCATACCTTCATGGTCGTATCGATGTAGGGGTCTTCAATCCTGGCTGCTAGAGCTGCACATCGTACTGTAAAACACTGCAATGCACTCCTACCAGCCACACAGAGAAATGTACTTGTAATCCACAAAGAAAGTAAGAACCACAGATTAAAAAATACACACCAACTTTTCTGTATTTGGGTATAATTGGAATATCATGGAAATAAGGCTTGATGGGTTTGATGAAAAAGGTAATCTATCTGATGTTTGGTGAACTGTTGAATTTAGAGCCCTATTTTTTTTAAACCCGTGTAAAATGTAAATACACACAGAATGCAGGCTCCTTCAAGGCTGCAGACATACTTTGTTATAACGTGCAACAGGTGGTCTGTTAGCGCCGCCTCCAGGACCTTCTCTGGATACTGATATGCTGACAGGAGCTCAACTCCACCCTTCAGACTGTACAGGTAGCCCGTGGTGGGGAGGGAGAAGAAGCAGAACACACATGTCGCTTCATCGGGAGACACTGACTGGTTACCTGGGGAGAGAGTAACAATCCCTCAAAAACAATGATTGGGCAAAAACGCACACAAGGACAAAAAGAAAAAGGATTATTTTTTACAACATGAGCAAACTGCACCGAAATGTGAAGGTGCTGTAGAAATACCACAGAGATATCTCTATAGCAATGAAGCTTTACATGCACTCATCACGGGCATGAATGTCATGGTATGACACTTCACTGAAATGCAATGGTTTTTTAAAGTCATTAAGGATGCGTGCTGTGCAATCATTTCACACTAGAGCAAAACAAAGAGTTCAAAACATCATTAAAAGTCCAAAATTACCATGAGATTCATGCCTGTGATGACTGAATGTAAACTCCTGAACATACTACAATGTCTCAGAAAAAAAAAATTCCATTTCTCCTCATTTCAAAACAGATCATCTTCCACTGTTAACTCGACACTGATGTTGTACTCACCAGTGAAGAACGGGTAAAGCTGCAGGGAGTGAAGCTGCATCTCATCCATGCTGCATCCTTGGAAGAACTCTGGAGAAAAGTGCCTGCAGGACCGGAGGGAGTTCAGTCAAACCTCAGCTGGGAGAAATATTCTTAAGGAACAAACTCAGAAGTGCAGACACACCTGAAAAGAACGTAAGAAAGTGCATACTGCCTTCCTTCTTCCAGCCCGGTTTTTTCAATGCTAACTGGGATGTCGCAGTCTTTAGCTCGATCGCCAAGTAACTCCTGGTGTCTCGGAACAACCAGAAAGTCAGCCTGGTCTTCCAGATATTCTGCTGTGCATGCAGAAAGATCACAGATTGCATATCACAGGTCACTCCTACATTTGATAAAATGTCTCATGCTCTGCTGCATGTGGACAATTTCAAAGTATGAGCTTGAATGCATTTTTTATGTTGTTTTCTTAGTATTAAATCTGTAGAATAAAACCAAAAAGAATGCTTGAGAACTCTGTAAAAATGTCTAATTGACAGCTTCAGTAATGTAATTCATATTCATAAAGGTCTCTGTACTCATCCCTTTCTAGTTAAATAGAAAAAAAAATCACCCCAAAGCCACGACTTAAAACACATTATAGAGCATTTACATGTGTGCCGTTACCGTTATTTGTGTCCAGTGGTTCCTCCAGGGTTTGGGGTTCAGAGGTTTCATCCAGTTTTAATATCAAGACTTCCAGCTCTCCTTGCACAGCCACATATGTGTCGCACAGTGCCACCTAGCGGTCAAAATATTTAGGAAAAAAAAAAAAAAAAACAAGGAAAAATGCTTAAGTTAGAAATTTCCCAGTACGACAGAAATTGTTCTCTTTCTCTCATTATGTAAATGCAAGCTATCCACTCAGAAAAGGCTTACATTTTTAAATATAAATAGGTGCAGTGAACATGGTTGATATAACAGTTTGACACAGTCACAGATAAAAATAAGTGAAGAAAAGCACCTGCTTAGGTGTGATTTTTGGAAGGTGCAGGATGACGGAGCGTTCAAAATCCAGGACGGAAAGATTCTGGCTGGAACTTGAAGACTGAGCTGTTGGTAGAAAACAGGCCTATTGAACAGAAGCTTTTTAGTCCTAATTCACATCTAATGTAAACTCTTTGCCATATGAAATAAAATACACACGGCTCATTGTAAGACATCCTTCTCTGATCAATGATCAGATGATGATTTATAGATAGTTGTGATACAAAATGAGTGTTTGACTGAAAATATCTTAATAAATTAATAAATGTGTGTTTTTTTAGTTACCTTGACTCTGACCGCAGCGCTGCCGAGTGTTTGGCCAGCTGCTCTGAAGACTCCGATTCTCCTGATTTTCCTCCCAAAGAAACAAACATTATTCCAGTGTAACATAGTGTGTAGGTTATCAGTGAGTCTGCTCATTTTCGATGAGAGACGTTACCACAACATTTGATCTTTTTACAGCCAGCTATTAAAATAAATGGTGTTAAGCTGCCACCTTAACAAAACCTTGTAAAGGTACTCATCATATTTGGAAAATACTTTAAAATCTTCTAAAAAAGAGTGCAAGTTACCAACAGTATGTGCGGGAAAAAAATCTTTATGTCCAAGACGTCATATTATATTGAAGAGATATTATTTAAAGCAGGGATGTTAAACATAAGGCGTGGGGGCCTGAATTGGCCCATTAAAGACTCCCATCTGGCACACAAAGCACCATATCACAAATCAGTACCACAAAATGGTGTATTGAATAAATGCAGCATCCATTCTGTCCTGAGTCCAGCATGAGAGGAAGACCAAAGCCCAACGGAGATGCTTAAGAAGCACTGAAATTAATGTGGGAGGTATTGTGGAGCAGCAGACAAAGGTTGAAGCACCTTGAAATCGACCCTTATCAGAGAGAAGCTACACCGGTTTGCGCAAAAAAGTAACAAAAACTTAAATAAACAGTCTTTAACAAATTAAAGACATTATTGAATTGTAAATTTAAATGCAGATAAACTCCATAACGTCAATAAAGCAGGTAAACTTTGATTAAGAATTGAGTTCTTACCAGGTTCTGCTGGTTGTGTTGTCTCAACGTAAAGAGAACCAGAGTGTTCTCAGAGCCAACCAGCAGGTCTCCTCTAACCGGGCAGCAAGACACGGCAATGGGCCGCTCTGACAGAGGGATCTCAATAATCTCCATCTGCACTCCACCCCACACAGATGCTCCACCCAGCAAGTGGCCCAACAAACGAACCCCAACGCGGGCTTTCTCCTCTGCCTGAACAGAGAGCAAATAAGGCATTAACATATTTCCCAGTGTGTAATTAGAAAACAGCAATATACATGACAGCTGCAGACTGCCTTTGGTGGAATATAATTTGCTTATTTCTTCTTGCTCTCAGCATAATTTATCCATAACTATGCACATGTTTAAACGCCCTTTATACCATTTGCTTTGACAGTCTGTCTCTAACATAGGTAAGCTTGGACATATGACCATTGAGACTAATTGAGGGTGCTCGTGACCTCAATTTGAAGGTTTGGTATAGTATACCGTGATATGAAGATAACAGGATGTACAGTTCAAATTAAGACAGCTAGCTAGAGAGCTAGAACAATCTGACAACAACATCTGACTACCAGTTTCAAAAAATTCACAGTTTAAATCTGAGAGATAGTTTTTTCTTACAAAAGCTTATTATATTCCTTAGTTTAATCACATTAAAGCAACATAAGATTTATGCATAGAACCATAATTAAACTAATTCACAATGAGCCGAGTCAAGTTTGCCATTCCAATGAAACACATTGGAGATGATCTGCATCCATTAGAGCAGACTGATAGACTGACTGACTGATTATGTGTTAGCATCTATCTGCATTCGTAATCTAGATGCTAGTTATTTACAAACCTTTGTGAGCTACGCTTTGTGAGACTGACCGCAGTCATTTCTAGGTGGACTGCAACTGCTTGGAGACAGGTTGCATACCACCAGAGTGAGGTAATCCTAGTTAAAGGTGGTGTGCATTCAACCTCTGGCCAACCAGTTGGTCACTGCAACTACTTGCAATCTGCCGCCGAATGAAAAATCACCTCGCAACCACTTTTTCCCCTAACCACAAGGAGGTTTCTGTCCTATTTTTACTCTTGGGTGATTTGGACTCGAGATGGTTCTTGTGTACCTGGTAACGCCAGTTGGTGTAGGCTCTCAGGTAGGTGGCATTGTTCTTTTCCTCAATGGTCACCAGGTAGTCTCCTAGAAGTGAGTGAGCACAGAGGAGGCAGTGATAAAACCCAAGATTTTTCAGTGTCTAGAGTCTTTATTTTTGATGCCTTTCCAGTTTACACTGTCATCACTTGAAGCCATTTTGCTCACATATGGGAGACAGACAGCAAAAAAGTGAATGTCAGTACAGAGGGTAGAGGAAGACAGGAAATGTCTTTACCTATCTTGCTATGCTGGATGCTCCTCACAGCGCCCATGGTGGAAAAGCGGCAGATGAGGGGGCAGCCCTCCACCTCCACATTGTACGCCTCCACCTGGATTCAGTTCAGCACAACAGTGTCAGGCTACTACAAAGGGTTAGTTACTAAATGCTTAAGTAAGATGAGGAAGACAAAACATCAATAATAACCTTTGAGCATGATGTAATTCAAGTGGTCTGGAGCGAAATTAACTCGTCCCAGTGGAGTTAACGGGACTGATATGCCCTCAAATACCTTTGCACATCTGGTGGGAGAGGCTTAACACAAAGCTGACTATTTTATCTTATTTTGCCTCGCTACCACCAAAGTCATTACTAAAATAAATACATTTTTAAAAAGGTCACAAACTGTAAACATAAGCACATTAAAGCAACCTTGCATCCTCCAGTCGCCACCACAAAAATAGCTCCACCTCCACAGCAGACCAGTCCGGGTTCCTTCTCCACCTGAGCCACAGAGTGGGAAAGCAGTGAAGACGAGAGCGTAGGTAATAAAACACGGCTGACACGGGATCAGCGTCAGTCAGGTTTCACTTTACCTGCACAATCTGCTGAGCGGAGAAAGGATGGCAGTTGTAGACGTGCACCATGTTTGGTCTTCTTCTGGCAAGAGGACTCTGTACAAGGTGGAAATTTAAAACAAGAAAAAAAAACCCCCAAAACATTAGTTAAGGTGCTTCATTCTTACTTTATCTGTGTTTCTCAGAGGCTTCATCCATCAGGGTAAACAGGACTACTACAAGAAAAGGGATGCACTTAGTCTCAGGCGCTGGATTGTTTATCGATGAGGACTGATGACATCTGGAAAGTTTTCCTTTATTTGACACATTGGACTAATTTGCATACTTGCACATATAATTCTCGTGCAGTTTTTTTTTTTTTTTACTTTTTACACATAAACATCATATCACACACACATGAATTTCACACGAAAGTGTACTTCCTCCATTTCTTTGGTAGATATTTTTTGGCGTTTACTAGGAAAAGTTGTTCTTTTTTTACTGATCTGCAGGTCTGCGTCACAATTCAACTTACTTTTGACCAGTGAATTAGGCTAAAAACTCTTTCTGCAGACTTTCTCTCAAACTTTAACATCAGTCAGGGGGGGGAAGGCGAAACTATCGCAATTAAATCTCAGAGACCTGCGGGAACAACACGGTTGTAATAAAGGTAAAAAGAAAAAGAAAAAACACACTACAAACCTCTGCATTCAAGCCTGAATTTCTAGCCGTCCATGTGGGCCCGAAGCAGGGCTGTGGTCATCCCTGTGTCTTATTTCTGTAATCGATATCACATGCAGCAGTCTTGTGAGCAGCAGCAGCCCCCGATTGTCTCACTTCACATCACATGAGCTCTTCGACCGACTATTTTCGTTCTTCTTACTTTTTTGACTTTCTACATAAAACATGCGACAGACGTTTTCCTTCGTGAAGTCGCTTTTCTCGCGGATTCTCCTCTCTTCCTACTTGAGCTTCGCTGCTGCAGTTTATTGATTTCACGTCGCAAAGAAAGAGGAAGTAAAACGTCAACCACAACAATCCAGCGCCCGCCCTTTTCTGGTTTTGATTGGCTTACGAGCCTGCTTGTATTGCGTTCAACTTTTTTATTGGTTATCGAGCTGTCATAAAGTAAAGGGCTGGTTCTGTTTTGTCTTTTGTCTTAAATATTTGTTGACATTTTTCATATACTTTCGTGACTTCTTGTAACCCATTACCATTTTGCAGATAGTATGATATATCATAGTATCGCAGAGCAGTTTGCCTCCTCCATCCAGCTTACAGTATGAGTCCTGAGAGACAGGGCACCACTAAGGAGGGCCAGGGGGGGCCACTGGCCACCCCTCAAAATTTGAAGGTCGCCCCGGTAAGATTGTCTTATGTTGGTAATAATTTTAATAAACGTGAGCACAAGAGAGAGGAAGGCACCCTGCAATGAGTTGAAACATTAACTTGTTATTTATTCCTGATTATACAATTTTTGTCATTCGGATTGTGTCACTTTGCATGTTCCTCACAATTTCCAGGCGTCACCCCCTCCCCTCTGCTGCACCCCTGCACTCTTCTGTTTTTGGTGTGCCAACCCAATATTTTTAGTGACCCCCCATATGGCCACCCCATTAAAAAAAATCTGGAGGCTGCCCTGCTGAGAGAGACATCTTACTTCAATAAAAGTAACAACTAAACGATTAAAGTAAAATAACAAATTAAAAATTAAAATTAAACTTTAACACTGCAGATTAGTCTTCACAAGTGATCCCTACTATTTTAACGTATCAAATACAGCACCTTCACCAAAGCTGGAATGTCGCTGTCTAAAGAGAGTCTAATTATACTGTGAATGTCACATCAGCACCAATTCACCCATCAGTCAAATGTGAAGCAACACTGGGGCTGATTTATGTGAAATTGTAACTCAGACCACTGGTTGAAAGAACATTACAAATGACACACTTTGTAATTATCAAGGATTTATTTTTACATTGGTGACAGAATTATTTTATTATGTATTTATTTTGTAACTTGTCAGATCAGATCAGTTTTATGTTGCCGTTTTAGGTGAATGGAAAGAATAAGGTGATGTTATATTTTATAGAATCAATAATCAACTTCCAAAGGATGAAAATTAAATAAAAGAAAACATTTAACAGATTTGAACATGACAGCAGATATCCAAAGGGGGGCTACCATCATATCTGCCCTCTAACCTCTGTATCTGTAGATAACCTACAAAGGGGCACCAGATATAGTGAATCAGTGATTGATTACCTCTGTGAAATAGTGACTGTATCTCTAAAGGGACAGCTGAAAATATTTCAGAAGTCTTTTGGCACCATTTTACCTGATAATACATACATTTTTCTATTTCCTCTCTGCCTACTCTTGAGAACTACTCGTGGTACACTATTAACTATTTATTCAAATTTCATCAGTTCAAAAGACTCAGAACAAAATAATTTCCACATATTTGGAAAAGCAGTTTTCCAGATGAAATACATAACATACAGTGCAGATTAGGACTGTATACCAATAATGTTTCTATAGCCATTTAAATATATGACTTTCAAAGCTCAACGTTAGTGGAGTAAAGGTAGTGCTACTTTGGAAAGAACCATTTCAATTTGTGGCTTTCCATTTTCCTCCACAAGATGGCATCGTCCCTTCTTAAATACTACACGATTATTCCCAGTTGTTGCCCAGTAATACCAGTACTTAGATATTGTGATGCAAAGAGCCGTATGCGTTTTGGGATCAGCCCCTCTTGAGGGATTGTTGCTGATTCGCTTACGTTTCTTGATGAATTGATTTGCTATATTTTGTAACTTAAAAACCGTCAGATTTAGTTTCAATCAAAAAGTGTAACGTGAGGTGACAAATACAACAAACAAACAACAACGCAGAACAAAAACTCACGTATAAAGTTAAGTGGTTTTAGGTTTTAGTTCAGTCTTTATTTTGAAGACGGAAGTCTTTTATTTTGAAAGGAAGACGATTTCGCCAGAAAGTAGCAGACGAAACATGAAAGTTAGGGAGACCAGGTGGAAACGTACATTTAATTAAGTTATTAATTCTATTTTTCTTAAAAAAAAATAAAGTCTACAATGTGAACAAGGTATATACAACTTTAGAGTTGGCTAATGACTATTTGTGGGTTGATTTTGTTTCACCTTTTTTGTCCAGGTTTAAACCAATGACTATAGAAAACAGTTTTCTACAGTCATTGGTTTAAACTTAATTTGAAAAGGCGCCCGGTTGATTAGCATGTAAATTATCAGGATGTCTAAGCCGGAATGCTAACTAGCTACTGCGTTCGAAAGTTTTGTATCCGTTTAAATATTTTACTTTTAATTTTGCTTACCTTTGCTCTTGAAAATAAATACATCGCAAATGGTGCTAACTGTACCACCTGCAAGTGACTCAGTAATCAAGTCTGCAACCCAATGGCCATAATTAGATTTAACTTACACTCAAAACCCCGAAAAGTCTCGTGTAACCTAAACGTTTGATGATATTTTAATCGGGGGTTTATTTAGATCATAATTTAAAAGAAATGACGGTGCAGAGAAACAGAAACGCCTCTAGCCTTCACAGCGGATAACACGCACACGGGTACCTTTTCTGACAGAGCAGGACACCCTTTAAGTCCTGCTCCTCCACCCTCCAAAGACAGTGCTGCCGGAGGGCTTTTCCAGCCAATTAGCACCACCTTGATTTGCATTTGCCCCGCCTGGTCCTGCCACAGCATCAGAAGGTAACTGTAAGGTAGCCAACGAAGCGCCACTTTTACATGCCTTTTAATTGGCACTAGAGAAATAAAACGAAGACGCGTACTGTAGTTCAATTTTTCGTTGTCTGCTGCGGTCCTGACAGATACTCCGGGGTCGGGGCTTTTCTCTGACTGTAGTAACTGAAATGGATGATACCATCTGCCCGCTAAGACTACACCGTCCCAAAACCAGGGTGCTGTAATCAGTACTCTGGCAGTGGGGGTCTCCTATCAGCTTTGCATTACATCCCCAGCAGATGTGCAGGCTGCAGGCAGCAGCCCGTCTGTGTCGCTCTGCAACTCTCTCAAGGTAAGACTGGTGTATGGGCACTTTTACCTTTAGGATTATTTGTTGCAAAAAAGCGAGAGAAATACGGTAAAGCTCCGGAGAGTCTTAACCATTTAAATCCCTTCTAATCGCTGCACTGAACTAGTGTGCATGTTTGAACTGCTAGGAGTTAAGACTTTGTGTGCTTGGAGGTGAAAGTGAAGCAGAACTGTTTTGCACTCACTTCTTTAACTTCTTTTACTGTTTTTCTAAATTGGCTTTTTAATGTAACTATTAAGTTACAATTATTGCAGGACACATTCAAGTTACATGGCATAAAAACTTCCTCACAAATATCCCTCAAACACTGGATGGTTTTGTTTTTTTAATAACATGCTGAGGACATTTTGCTGTATTTAGCAAGAAAGATGAAACTGCAGAACTGCTAAATTCCACACAAGTAATAACTAGCTGTAAATTATCCTGGGTACATATCTGCAGTCATGTTTTATAGGCTAGAAATCTGTTGGCTCAGAGCTCATGAAAGCATTTCAGAGATTCAACCAGGGGTGTAAAATTAAACCCAACACACACCTTTAAGCGTGAAACAACTCTTTATGATATTAATTTAAATCACATATCAATTGTTGTCAGTCAAGCTGTTATAAGTATTGTCTTTGAGGGAAAGAGTGCAGTGTAGGTGATCCTTTACTGGAAATTGTGTACTTTTATGGGCTTAAATTACACTAAGTATTTTCCTCTTTTCCTTGAGGGTTGTAAAGATGCTTGTATTTAAATACTCTAATAAATCAGTGTAAATTTGCATCCCATAAAACGCTGAAATCATCTTGGGAGAAGAGAATGAAAACTTTGAATGAAATGTAACTTTTGGAGGCAAAAATCCAAACCAAATGAAAGTTGCTGGTATTGTGGTGCAGTGTGATAGTAACTTCTCTCTTTGGACCAGGAGGACGGTGAAAGTCTTTCAGCGTTTCGTACAAATAAGATGTTTGCTGTTGTGTGGCTACTTAGCTGCAAGCCTGGCCTTGCTCGATATGCAGGTGTGTGTGATAACTTGATGACGTTGTTAAATTCACATATCCCCTTGGGCAGTGGTTTAGCGTCGGCACACATATACGCGTTCACAAAATCCTGGCAGCTGCCAAGCAGATTTAATTCTGTTTCTTTGAGACGGGACTGTAGAGCAAATGGATAGAAATGCATAGATGATGGTAGGGAGGACAGCTGGAAATGAAAAGGATGCACAAACATGACGTGAGGAGGATGAGGAAAACACAGATGATGAAAGAAAATGAAGAGAGGGGAAGTAGATGGAAAACAAGAAGTTTTTCTAAAAGAAAATAAAGTGAAAGGGGAGAGACTCAAAAGTATTTTTGCAGACTAAGAGGAGAACAAGCAACAAGAAAGCTTTTTTGATTTTGTCCTACTATGGTAACTCATTGACTTCTCCTCATCTGTTATATTTCTTCTGCTTCTATAGTTACTGTAACCTACAGATAAACATGTTTTGAAGGCGGCTTCAGACTTGTTCTTAAGGCGAGCACCCGACCACAGGGAGAAAATGATATTCCACATCATTCACATATTTATTTTCACACCTCTGAAGAGGTCGGGGAGTTTTTTGACTAACTATAATGTTGCCTGCATTTCAGTGCACAGTTCAAGTTTCAGTGAACACATTCAAAGCGAGTAAATTGGTGTTTATGGTGCTCACATTATAGATGTATGGTTTTTCTACTTGGTTTTTGATGTGCTGCAGACATTTATGCCAGGTAAGCCCTGCAAAGCCCAAGTATTGCAAATGTATCCTGCATTGAGCTGCAGTGATGCAAAGCAATGCTGGCAAGCAGCTGAGATCAGTAATGAAAAGATGCATGCGTGGTGTGTAATTTGAAATGGGGGAATCAGTTCTGTTAGATGGCTGGATCTGCCATCTGTGATAATTTCCAGTTGCAAATGACTGCATGTTTGAGTTTACAATAAATACTGAAAGATGGGAGCTGCCTGGGTCCAACTGTTTGTCTTCCAGTAACGCATTACCATAACTAAGGGTAGGTGTTTTACAAATAGCACACCATATAGAAACAATATAAAAAATAAGGTTTTCTTTTCCTTTTTATAATAGCAAAAGTTTGTTTTAATACCTCATTATTATGATTATGTCTCTTGCTATGTATTGCTTCTATAAGTGGCCCCACCCTTTTTAAAAAAAACTAAAATTCCCCCAGTTGTTTTTGCATTTTTCCAGCTAATAGCATAGTAGCATAAAGAGTATGACATTTGAAAAATGTGCAAAGTGAGCTGAAATTGGTGGATGCGTTTCAGCAGACAAACGTGAAGAAACCTTACCTGTCACCTGGAATGTTGGCCTTTTGTTCTATGTGAGGGGAAAGCATCTTCTCTCTGCCCAGTGCCCTTCATTTAAAATAATCAAACACTTTGCTGCGATGCTGAGTAACAGGAGCTGGAATTGCCTTGGTGATGATGCTGATGTTATTTTTGCAGCTTAATTCAATTGGTTGGATTGTGTCAGTCTAATGTGATTGGCAAAATGGATGCCCTTGGAGTATAAAAGGCAGCCAATACAGGCTTTAGACAGTGGCTGGGGGGGAAAGGGAAATTGTCCTCTAATGCTGTCTTGGCTTCTCTGGCCTTTGAATTTGTTGTTTGCCATAGCTGCTTTGGTATTCGGTAAGTATCTATCAAATAGCCTGGCCTCTTTAGATCATACAGCAAGGGAGACTATTTATATGCTATAGTAAAAATGCATGCTGTGACAGCGCCCCAGAGAAATGTGGTCATGGGAAACAGCTGAGGTCAAACCAACAGGAAGTGGAGAGGAGAGGAAGAAGAACTCTCAAGGGACAGAGTGTAGTTTTCTTGATGGTGAACTTGTTGCCTGGTTCTACTGGAAATTCCAGTATGATTCTTTACTGCTCACTTTATTTGTACTCATGTGCTGGTTTCTTCTGAGCTTTTATGTTCTGGCAGCTCTATTGGGAATATGCTAGCAGATCCCATTCTTTGTATATTAAAGAAAAATGTAGAAAAGACATCCCAGAAATTTCTGATGAGACCTTTCTCTTTGCCCAGTTGTTGTCATCTCTATCGAACTGCCTTATGAAGGCAAGAAGGGCATGCAATATATGACGTTTTTCCCCAACTTATCCAACTCCCTTAAACCTCCACCACAGTTTTCAGATTTGTTCCTAGATTTTGGGATCATCTGGAAAGACTCTGTTATCTTCCAGCAGCCATGTGGAGCCTTGTAAAATCTTTATGAGATAAACCACTCGCAATATCTGGGAGAAGCCTCAACACTTTAAAATGATATACAGCTGTTCAATAGTCTACGCTACTCAGTTGTTACACGAAGCATCTGGCTGAAAGATGCAGTGAAAAGGTCTTGATATCAGTAGTAGACGGGGTGTGGCCAACACTGGTTCACTAGCATCCTTGTACTGCACAAGCTCAGTTAACCCAGTCATTAAATTTCCAAGACTGGATGGCAAATTTTTATAGTAACCACGTTACGTCGACCTTTCTCGATCTGTTAACAAGCGAAAGTGAAATGGACAGTTTGTGAACCTCACTTAGATCAATTTCTGTTTGTTCTTGCGAGTTGCTTCACATAAAGCATGCTAGAAAAGTAGATTAAAATTGAGAACAAATTTAAAAAGCTTATGCTAGTGATCTCATAATGTGGTTTTAGAAAAAAACCTCTCAACGAGTTTTAAGCCTCTGGATTGTCTGCTAATGTATCATAAACTGGATGACTGGACAGTAGTAATATACCTATAGCTTTTTTGCCCCCACCC
This sequence comes from Maylandia zebra, assembly GCF_041146795.1. Lineage (NCBI taxonomy): Eukaryota > Metazoa > Chordata > Actinopteri > Cichliformes > Cichlidae > Maylandia > Maylandia zebra. Next base: position 9,655,827 of record NC_135183.1, read on the forward strand.
CCACGGGCATTTC